>NW_004443940.1:32092287-32124752 GCF_000243295.1 Trichechus manatus latirostris | reverse complement strand
ATAATTTGTTATGATCCGCACAGTTGAATGCCTTTGCATAGTCAATAAAACACAGGTAAACATCTTTCTGGTATTCTCTGCTTTCAGCCAGGATCTGCCTGACATCAGCAATGATATCCCTTGGTTCCACGTCCTCTTCTGAATCCAGCTTGGATTTCTGGCAGTTCCCTGTCGATATACTGCTGCAGCTGCTTTTGAATGATCTTCAGCAAAATTTTACTTTCATGTGATATTAATGATATTGTTCGATAATTTCTGCATTCAGTTGGATCATCTTTCTTGGGAATAGGCATAAATATGGATCTCTTCCAGTCTGGCCAGGTAGCTGTCTTCCAAATTTCTTGGCATAGATGAGTGAGCACTTCCAGCGCGGCATCCATTTGTTGAAACATCTCAATTGATATTCCGTCAATTCCTGGAGCCTTGTTTTTCACCAATGCCTTCAGTGCAGCTTGGACTTGTTCCTTCAGTACCATTGGTTCCTGATCATATGCTACCTCTTGTAATGGTTGAACCTCCGCCAATTCTTTTTGGTATAATGACTCTGTGTATTCCTTCTATCTTCTTTTGATACTTCCTGTGTCGTTTAATATTTTCCCCATAGAATCCTTCACTATTGCAACTCGAGGCTTAAATTTTTTCTTCAATTCTTTCAGCTTGAGAAATGCCAAGCATGTTCTTCCCTTTTGGTTTTCTATCTCCAGCTCTTTGCCCACGTCATTATAATACTTTACTTTGTTTTCTTGAGCCACTCGTTGAAATCTTCTGTTCAGTTCTTTTACTTCATCATTTCTTCTTTTGCTTTTTGACATGTTGTTGAATTCTATTTGCTACAATTATGTTGAGAGTTTTTGCATCTATATTCACGAGGGATACTGGTCTGTAATTTTCTTTTCGGTGGTGTCTTTGCCTGGCCTTGGTATTAGGATCATGCTGGCTTCACAGAATGAGTCCAGGAAAACTCCTTCTTTTTCTATGCACTGAAATAGTTTGAGCGGTATTGGTGTGAACTCTTCTCCGAATGTTCAGTAGAATTCTCCAATGAATCCAACTGGGCCAGGGCTTTTTTCAGTTGGGAGTTTTTTTTATTACCCCATCAATTTGTTCTTTTGTTAGGGATCTGTTCAGACTTTGTACTTCAGTTTGTGTTAGTTTAGGTAGGTAGTATGTTTAGTGTACTCTTGACCTAAGTTTACTGGACCCATCATTTTACTACTAAATCTTGATAGTTAGGAAGTCACCCAGTATCACCGAAGTCCCGGACTCAAAAAATTGGTCTCCCAGACAACATAGGATCTTAGTGCAACAACAAAATTATACAAATACTTAGGTTTTAACCATTTTTCTTCAAAATTTGAACATCAAATTTAGTATTTTCAAAAGCATTGAGAAAGCTTTTCAACTCTGTTCTAATTCTGAGGCAATTTAGCATTAAACTCATTGCCTTTGAATTGATTCCGACTCATAGCGACCCTATAGGACAGAGTAGAGCTGCCCCATAGAGTTTCCAAGGCTTAATCTTTACGGAAGCAGACTGCCACGTCTTTCTGGTGGGTTTGAACCGCCGACCTTTGGGTTAGCAGCCGAGTGCTTAACCATTGCGCAACCAGGGCTCCTTAATTTATTATTTGTAATAATTAGATAAAACAATATAATTCAAATGTACTTCTAAATGTATAATAAAATTATCAACTCTTGGACATTTTGAAAGGGAAGATAAAAATACTGATACGCTTTAGCGATCTAAGTGATAAAATAAAGATATTTTAATTACATTAATTATTAATCCAGGTATATTTTTGAACATCTAAGTAAACCCAGGGGTGACACCTAATTCAAAATAGAAATATTTTCAAGTCTAATAGCAGAAATGGAGGTTGTATAGAAGAGTCGTTAAAAGCATGGGTTCTGGAGTCAGGATCACCTCAGTTCAAATCCCAGCTTGGTCACAAACCAGCTGTGTGACCCTAAGCAGTCAATTAACTTCTTTGTGCATCATTTTCCTTATCTGTAAATGGGGACAAGCACCTCACAGAGTCAAGAATGAGCTGAGTGAAGTGCCTAGAAAACCTGTTGTCGTCAAATCACTTCCAACTCATGGTGAACCCATGTATTACAGAACAGAAGTGCTCCACAGGGTTTTCTTGGCTATAATCTTCCACTCTGTCACATGGGGTTGCTATGAGTCAAAATTGACTCAATGGCACCTAAAAACAACAATAAATCTTTACGGAAGCAGTTACCCAGGACTTTCTTTGGAGGAGCGGCTGGGTGGGTTCGAACCATCAACCTTTAGGTTACCAACCAATGGCAAGCCGTGCAGAGTAAAAGCTCACTAAAATCTGGGGTGAGGGTCATATGACCCAGCCCAAACGGTCATTAGGGAAACAAAACTCACAAAGTTGAGAGAAAATGTTTTCAATTTTACAATTGGCTCATGAGAGAAAAGATTTTTTTTTCCCTGTCAAAACAGATGATATACGTTTTCTCAAATTACAAATAATAATTTTTTAATGCATTTGCCCAGTGTTTAAAACCATCTCTTCATTTTTCAGAGTCTATAACTTCCAGGGTTATCTGAAAATAGCATCATATTGTTCCAAGAAGTGAAGCTATAAGGTTATTGGCTCTATCCAACTAGTGTTCATTTTCATTGTCTCACCCTGCTTATTATTCTGTTTATTCTCCAAAACTCCAGAAAGAAAATGAGTAACACTTTCTCTCCCCTACTCCCAAAAGCCCATTAATCTAACCCAATCCTCTAGCTTTGGTGTTTAACCAGACTTTCTGATGAAATAGTTCTGAGTCACTGGGTGTCCTGCCATCTGGACCCTTTGAACTTCACTTGTTTATTTATGCTTTTAACCAGCAACGGAGCCCATCGGTGCCGGAGCAACACAATGGCACAGCTCAGGTCTCTGCAGTCTGAGAAAGTGCCGAACAGAGCACGCCTTAGAGGCAGGCACCTCTGTGCTAAAACCCCAGCTCTACCACAACTGCCCACGAGGTCTCTCTGAGCCTCAGTTTCTTTATCTATAAAATGGGGGATTCTAATGCTGTCTGGAGCCCTGGTGGCGCAGTGGTTAAGAGTTTGGCTGTTCACCAAAAGCTCGGCAGTTGGAATCCACCAGCAGTTCCACGGAAACCCTACGGGGCAGTTCTACTCTGTCCTATGGGGTAGCTGTGAGTCTGAGTCGACTCGACACCAATGTGTTTAATGCTGTCTGGGACTCCGTGGGTGGTATAATGGGTTAACATGCCCGGCTGGTAACCAAAGGGTTGGAGGTTTGAGTCCACCCAGACGCACCTTGGATGAAAGCCCTGGCAATCTACTGCTGGAAAATCAGCCATTGAAAACCCTATGGAGCACAGTTCTACTCTGACACACATGGGGTCAACATCAGTGGAGACAGACTTGACAGCAGCTGGTAGTAGAACCAGTAATGCTGTCTGCTGTTTTGAGTTGCTGTTGGGATTTAACCAGCTGATTCATCCCTTGGTGATCCTGTGTTTCACTTTACGCCTAGTTACCCCTGCATAATCACTATCTCAAATTATGCAGCCATCCTATTTACAGACAGCACTTACTACAGAGCTTGGCACCCGGTTAGTATTCAGGGTTGGTTATATTCTGATCAAGAACTACTAATACCTGTACTATGCTAAGTAAATGCTTTAAATCCCACGAAGTCCTCATTTTCAAAGCAGTATCGGCCTTTTTGACATCAAAAGGTGAGTGTGTGTGTGTGTGTGTGTGTGTATGTGTGCATGTGTGACCTGTCTGCTATCCCTACATTCCTGTCTCTTTGTACCTGTCAGGGAAGAAGGAAGAAGTGGAGTCGGAATCCTCTGGGGGAGAACCTCGGAGGCAAAGGCTACAATGTTTTACACGCTTTGGTAGGATTACGAGAACACTGCTTTACCACAATGTGCTCTGACACCGTCGGGAGGCCTTCTGAGCTGTCATTTGACTTTGGCCAGTTCCTTGGTTTGCTAGATGAACATCAGACTCCACCTTTGCTATTTCCAAGACCTCCATCACTGTGCAGAAATACCACACCCATTCACGTCCACCACGAGGCCTTCTCGTCTCCTCTTCCCCCAAGCTTCCTCACAGGCTCTTGGAGACAGATTCTTGACAATATGGAACCCATGATGCACTGCCATTGAGTCAATTCCAACTCATATGGAAGGAGGGCAGATATTGAGAGCCTTTAGGAAAAGACCCTGGGTGGCGCAAAGGTTTAAGTGCTCGGCTACTAACTGAAAGGTTGGCAGTTCAAACCCATCCAGAGGGACCTCTAAAGAAAGGGCTGGTGATCTGCTTCTGAGAGCTCACAGCCTTGAAAACCCTATGAAGCACAGTTCTCTGCACACACAGGGTTGCCATGAGTCAGAATTCACTCCATGGCAACCTTTTTTTTTTAATTTAGTATAGAAGCTACTCATAAAATGTGGTATTGTTTGGAATTCCACAACCTTTTTTTTTTTTTTTTTTTTTAAGGAAAATACTAGCCCCTTTGTACAGAAAGAAGGATTTCTTCCTCAAATATCTCCTCTATTTCAAATGCCCTCCAGGCCACGTCACAGACATGTGCATCGAAGGGACTTTAAAGGAGAGCAGACTCTGCCAGAATCATCTCAGCTCTCCGACTGCCAGCTGTGAAGCCTCTGTGAGCCAGTTTCTATCTCTGAGGCCTCATTTTTCTCTCCTGTAATATAAGGATAATAATACACATTGCCGGAACTGTCATGAAGGTTAAATAAGACAACGTGTCCAGTGGAATGACTGGCGCAGAAAAGACATCTAAGGCCTGGAAAGCATCACTGTAGTACCAGGCTGCTTGGGAGGCCTCAAATTAGGGCCATAGGGGTACAAGGAGAACCTGTGGCCTGGGGGAAAGCTTTTTGTTTGCAAAATACAAGCTCTGCATTGTGGAGGTTTACATCTTAATTAGGAGTCCCTGGGTGGCCCAAATGGTGAAGCACTGGACTACTAATTGAAAGGTTGCGGGTTCAAACCCACCCAGGAGTGCCTCAGAAGACAGGCCTGGCAAACTGCTTCTGAAAGGTCACGGCCTTGAAAACCCTATGGAGCAGTTCTACTCTATACACATGGGGTCATCATCTGTCAGAATGAACTCCACGCAGCTAACAACAACAACACACTAATTAGAATCAGTAGAGAAGAACAGGAGCCCTGGTGGCACAATGGTTAAGAGCTCAGCTGCTAACTCAGCGGTGTCACCAGGTTGGCACCAAAAGCTTAGCAGTTCGAACCTACCAGCTACTCTGCAGGAGAAAAGACCCAGCGATCTGCTCCCACAAAGATTGTTGTCGGGTGTTGTCGAGTTGATTCCAACTCATGGTGACCCCCGAAGTTACAGAGTAGAACTGCCCCATGGGATTTTCTTGGCTGTAATCTTTATAGAAGCAGCCCTGGTGGTGCAATGGTTGAGCATTCAACTGCTAACCGAAAGGTCAGTGGTTTGAACCCATTAGCAGTTCTGCAGGAGAAAGACCTGGTGATCTGCTCCCGTAAAGATGACAGCCTAGGAAACCCTAAGGGGCAGTTGTACTCCGTCATATAGGGTTGCTATGAGTTGGAATTGACTCAACAGCATACAACAACACCACCAAAGAACGAACTAGCTAATGGTGTTTCTTCAGAAGAGGATAAAATGCACAGCAAATGCATTCTAAACATCCTCTGTGTTATTCTGCATTCATTTATTCATACAAATAATTTTTTATTGAATAAATATTATGCTCTAAATGCTGTGCAAGGCTTTAACAAAAGGACACAGAGGAGCTTTATGAAAGATAATATTTGGAGGAGGTATAACCAGTCTGTTAATGTCAGGGCAATCAATAAATCTGGTAATGTGAACCACACTCTCCCATGGCCTGGGAACTGCTCACAGGGCTTCGCCATCTGCTAAAGCCACAGTGAATATGCAGCAGAGCAGGTTTATTAGGCGTCTCTGGGTGGTGCAAAGGAGCCCTGGTGGTGCAGTGGTTAAGCCTTTGGCTGCTAAACAAAAGGTCGGCAGTTCAAACCCACCAGCTGCTGGGTGCAAACCTACCAACCGAAGAAAACCGTGGCAGTCTGTTTCTGTAAAGATTACAGCTTTGGAAACCCTATGGCACAGTTCTACTCTGTCCTAGGCTTGCTACGAGTCAGAATTGACTCGATGACAATGGGTTTTTGGTTGGTTGGTGCAAACAGTTAATATGCTTGCTGCTAACTGAAAACTTGGAGGTTTGAGTTCATCCAGAGGCACCTCCGAAAAAAGGCCTGGCATTCTACTTCTGAAAAATCAGCCATTTTAAAACCCTGTGGGCACAGTTCTACTCTGACACACATGGGGTCACCATGAGTTGGAACTGACTCTACAGTAACTGGTTTTTAAAGTTTATTAATTAATATCTCTGTGGACTGGAAGAGGTCATGGTAAAGGTGCCAAACTTACTTCTAGAGACCGGGTCCACCTTAATCATTAGTGAATTAAGCAGCTGTTTATGTGGTCCAACTAGGAGTCACTGAAAAATCTTTCCCTTATGCCATAACGTATACACCAAATATCTACTTCTTAAGCCTGTGAATGGGTCCTAAAATTTTCAGAGTTGTCAGTCCTTTGGGTTAAAGTGTTTCTAGGCCCTAATAGAATGCTCAGGAGCCCTGGTGGCTGGGTGAGGATTGTCAAGGAACCAAGGACTGCCTGGGGCTACCTACAAGGAAGGAATTGACATGGCTGACATCCTGATTTGGACTTTCAGCCTCCAAAACAGTAGGAAAATCAATGTCTGCTCTTTAAGGCAACCCATGTGTGATATTTCTGATCCAGCAGCACTAGGAAATAAGACAGTCTGTGATTTCTGGACAGTGGTGATAAAAGTAGATTAGTGCGGTTGTGACCTGCATTTAAAAATCTGAAATACAAACAGAAAAAATCACAGCTATGTTAGGTAATGTTTTGCGGCACTTTTGTTTCAGTGCACACGTTCTCAGAGGTTAAGTCATAAAATGCATTTCCAAGTGTGTAGGTTTTGTTAAAAATGTTTGAGAAACCTGACTTAGAAAACACCAAGAAGAGAGGAAAATTTGGATGACGAATGGACGTAGAGGAAAGAGAAGGTGTGAAAACCTCGGGAACCAAGCAGAGGACAGGAAACACACTCCTTATTTTGGCCTGAGAACTCTTTTGCGCTAACTCTGGGCCACAGGCCTTCTAGTGGTGAAAGAACATGGAAGACAAGGTTTCTGGTCTCACTCTGTGATGGCATCATTTCCAACCCACATTCTTGGGGTAACTTTACGTTTTCATCTCAGGGTACAACCAATGCAAAAGTAACTTCTAGTCTCCTTCAGGCAAACCGACACAGCCTCTTCACCATCTCTTCTTCAACAATGCCGCTCAGTCCAAAGCTGACTCCATGGTCCCTGAGCACTGGGTGAAGGCCCCCTTTCATGCGTTGGATAAGCCATGCTCTTCTGCTTCAATCTAGCTTACGCATCTCATAATGAGGGGGCTCAAAGATTCCTAAGGGCCTTTCCTATTTTATTTTTTATTCTGGGTGTCCAAGGGTTGAAGTGACAAGATCTGGCAGCCTCTCTCTAGGGGAAGACTACGCTCTAGGTTTCTCATTTTCTTAGCAGACAGGATCCTGGCAAATCACTTCAACAGATATGGAAAAGCGGTCTCTGGGGACAGACACCTCATAGACGAAAAGATCAGCCACAGTTCATGATTTTAGACACAGATCACTATGGCCAAAATAAATATCAGGAAAGCTTCAAGTTTCTTTGGGGGGAAAAAGAAAATCTTTCATAAGAATTCTTAAATCAACTTTGATCTCTCAATTTCTAGAAACTATTACATGCTCAGGTTGTGTAACCTTATTATTAAATGCATGTGTGTAAATGATAAACATCTTTATGTATTTACATATGCTTATTCCTCTGTGGAAACCCTGGTTGCCTAGTGGTTAAGTGCTACGGCTGCTAACCAAAAGGTCGGCAGTTTGAATCCACCAGCCGCTCCTTGGAAACTCTATGGGGCAGATCTTCTCTGTCCTATAGGGTCGCTATGAGTCTGAACTGACTGGATGGCAATGGGTTAATGGTGCCAAAAGGAGCCTAGTGGTGCAGTGGTTAAAGCACTGGCTGCGAAATGAAAGGTGGGTGGTTTGAACCCACCAGCTGCTCTGAAGGAGAAAAATGTGGCAGTCTGCTTCTATAAAGATTACATCCTTAGAAACCCTATGGGGCAGTTCTACTCTATCCTATACTGTTGCTATGAGTTAGAATCAGTTAGACGGCAATGGGTTTGGTTTCGTTTATTTTGGTTCTGCCCTTAGTTTTATGGTGAATTTTCAATCCTGGGACACAATCTTTACTCCTAAAGGATGGCTCTTCTGGGTGTTCAATGAAAAGCCCAAGGCATTTACCAAGCTCCTCTAACTTGATTGGGATTCAAACTCCAAACTCTTTCCCCTTCAGTGGGCAGCATTTAAAATCTCCAATAAGCTTTTTTAACTTCCTAGCTATTGCTTTCCACTGGGCTCATTGACACCTCCCCTCTACATGTGCAGTCTAGGGATCATCCAAGGATCGAGGGGAATTTATACACAGAATGAAGCGCTCCTCGCTATGGTTCTCTCCTTTCTTATACTTCCCGCCTTAATTCCCAGCCACTCTGGCAGCCCTGAACTCCATCCTCTGTGGCTTTCCTCATGAGTTCTAGTTGCTCTATTTGGTCTGGGGAGTATCCTCATGGCGGAAGCTATATAAGCATAGATCTTTCCCAGTCCAGTTATCTTCTTTCAAGGACCAAATTTCCTACAGTCTATGCCTTCTTTCAGTCAGCCTCTAGTACCTTCAAATAATTTAAAAAAATATTTTGTCCAGAGTTTATAGCAGTTATTTGCAGGAGAGTTAGTCTAATAAAAGCTATTTCATCATTATCAGTGCTGAAACTGTCATAGAAACGTTAACTTATGTTTGTGTGTGTGTGTGTGTGTGCGTGTATACTAAGAATAAACTGCACCTTTAATCTTTATGAACACTCATAAGATCATGAAATAATATATCCTGAAGGGTTCTCCAGGTGTTATCCAGAACACTGGGCAATGATTGTCTAAAACCTATAAAGATTAATCTCCTTTTAAAGGCAGCTAGTGAGGAAATCTCCTTCTTTTAAAGGAAGTTAGCGAGTCTTCTTCAGGAAATGATTTTCTCTGTGGAGACTCTCAACTTTATATTACAATTTAAGCCCATATTATGTCTTTAAACGATCCAGTGACTCATGGAATTATGCAGATAGAAGGGCTATACAGGCATTACTGAAGCCATGTGTGTCCCACCAAAGCCATAAGTATGAATCTTTCTTAGTACCTTTTGCATGTTAGCTCCTGTGTTTGCTCGGTCTCACCCTTCAGCTCCCATGGGCCTCCTAATTTTTGGTCTGTTTTACTTAGGCTCTCTCCCTTATTTCATTTCCTGGCATCTGGGTACTCCTGGTTCCACCCACCTGGCCCTGGAATCATTCCAATCGCTCTGACCCTTACCATTTAACAAATAATCTCAGCCCAGGTTCTCTACTGATTCTGACTCACAGCTTTGCTTTGTCTCCTGCAACCGGCTCAGCTCTCGGAATGATAAACAGGGAAAAAGCAAAATATCAGACCATTTATGTCCTCATTTTACCCCTTAAGTTGAATGACCTTTCTGATCCTCAGCTTTTTTATCTGTAAAATGGAGACACCGTCCCTGCTCTACATTTTATCTTTCCACCTAAATAAAGTTAAAATGAGGTGCTGTATATAAGAATGTAAAATGCTAGGAAAATCTAAGGTATTCTGAGTCCTTGTTCTTTATTCATAACGTACTGCTGCTCTTGCCAATTTGTAACAGAGCCAGGGGTAGAGGGCTCTTTAAGTCTTCCTTCTTTCAGTCTTTAAGAGGCTCAAGTTTACAACTCTTCACTTTTAACAGAGGTCCTTGCAACCTCAGATGTTCTTTATTTCTGTTCTTTCTACTTCAAGAGGCAGGAAGTTAGGCAGATGACTAAGGATCTGCTTTGCTCAAAGGCAGGGACGTGAGGTGATGCTTCAAGCTTCCACTGTTCTCTTTTAAAAGTATTTCCTCATACAACTTATTTATTTTTTATACGCTATGGAAAATAAGAAGGCCTGGTGGTGCAGTGGTTAAGTGTTTGGCTGCTAACCAAAAGGTTGGCAGTTCAAATCCACCAGCCACAACTTGGAAACCCCATGGGGTACTTCTATCTGCTCAGTCCTATAGGGTCTCTGTGAGTCGGAATCGACTTGACGGCAACAAGTTTGTTTCTGGTTTTACAGGAAATAAGGAGTTATGAAAAGCAATTATCGTTTTGGGCGGGATGAACCTTTTTTTTTTTTTGCAGCTACTTTTTTTTTTTTTTGGTACTTCAGGTGAGGGTTTACAGAACAAATAGTGTCTCATGAAATAGTAGTACAAACATTGTTTTATGACATTGGTTAACAACCCCACGACATGTCAACCCTCTCCCTTCTCGACCTTTTTTTTTTTTTTTCCCGGGATGAGCCTTTAGAAATGCATAAGGGAAAGAGAACTTTAATGGCACATCAAAGCGCTTAAACAAAATCGGTATCTACTGAAGGTGACTTTAAAACACGTAAAATTAAACATAGGATACTAGCAGTTTTCCAACATATTTTGTATATTCCTTTGTATGTCTTCAAAATAATTTTATTATTAAGAATTTTAAAAAAGAGAAGCTACAACAATTAACACTTTCATAAAATAATTTGTAAAAAAATATAACAAACCCTCAATTAGCTTACATTCTGGTAGCATCAATTCTTATCCAGTCTCACAAGTTACTCAAAAGAACTGAAATTTTCAGATTCTACCCTTTTCAGTTCTCTAGGATGCCTCCAGATGGCATTAAAACCCTTTTCCCATTATAATTTGCAACAAAAAAATTTTAAAAACTAGTAATTATTTTAGCCATTTAACACTAGTCACATTCATTATTATCATCAGAAACCATGACAATGGAACGATTTAGAGCTTTTAGGACAATATCCTAAAAAAGACAAACATGGTGGCGCAGTGGTTAAGCGCTCGGCTGCTAACCGAAAGGTTGGCGGTTTGAACCTACTAAGCCAGTCCACGGGAGAAAGATGAGTAGTCTGCTTCTATAAAGATTACAGCCTTGGAAATCCTATGGAACAGTTCTACGCTGTCCGATAGGGTTGCTACGAGTCAGAATCGACTCGACAGCAATGAGTTTGTTTTCTTCTGGTTTTATGAAATACCTAGCCATTCTGTGCAAACCAAAGCATCTTTCTAGGCTGAAAAATAGACCTTGGACAAAATAAGACACTTAGTAATATTTTATCACAAACAGTGATTTCTAATGAATAGCCCTTTAAATGCCTAATAATAAGAGCCCTAGTCTGCATGTAGATAGATTCAAAAATCTCTCCTATGGTGAGAAAACATATCCCACCCTGAGAAGAGAGAAAAAGAAAAGATTTTAGAGGTACGAACCAGTTGCTGATTCCTGCGGGAACGAAAATAAAATCGTTTGTCAGCCTGTGAATGATTTTACTAAAACCTTGGTATATCAACTTGGCATCAAATTCACCACTAAAAAAAAATACGGATTCTTTGAATATTAAGAACCAAAACCAAACCAAACCCATTGCCGTCGAGTTGATTTTTTTTTTTTATTTTTTATTTTGTCGAGTTGATTTCAACTCACAGCAACCCCACAGGACAGAGTAGAACTACCCCACAGGGTTTCCAAGGAGCAGCTGGTGGATTCAAACTCCTGACCTTCTGGTTAGCAGCTGAGCTCTTAGCCGCTGCGCCGTCATAAATATTGAGAGGAAAAAGATAAAACACAGAGAGAGAAACACGTGCTTTACACGTGTTGTTTCTTATCTTTTTCAAACGGATTTTGTTAAGTCAAAGACACCAGTCAAGTCTACAGACTCTAGAGATACCAATTGTTGTATTTTTCATGTGATTCAGAGATGAGGTGGCAGATGGCAGGCTTTTAAATGACATCTGCCCTTCACAGGTGGGTGGGACAGACTATCTCCCAGGATGTGGAGAAGTTTCGCAATGACGACGGCGCTGAATGTATCCAGCCAAACTCTGAAGGGTTTACTTCTTCCCTCCTCCTGCCCTATGCACGTCTCAAATTTCATTACATGTCTACCTTTAGAAAGAGCATCTGCGTTTCCAAGATCACTCTCACTCATGCTGCTAAAGCATAATAAAGAACCGAAAATGCAACTGCATCCGAAAGCATTTAAAAGACATTATCACGAGACAGGAGAACTGTTATTACAAGACACTTGCAGGGTTGCATATTATAAGGCATATTAACGAACAGTCGTCTCTGGCAGAAACACAGAGGGGACTTACGATGTATTTGCTGGACCATTGTCTGGGCTCCGTGGCTCCGCATCGCCTTTCTCTTAAAAAAGAAGCAGAAGAAAAATACCAACACGTGAGTGTGACAGTCTTTAAGATTGAAGAGAGATTAAATAAATTTCCATGCTTATATTAACAATCTTTCAAAATGTGCAGCAGGAGGCTTTTAAAACATATTTTATTGTCTGGGAACCTGATCTGCAAAATAACTTCTTCTATGCCATACAATTGCCCAGGCACGGGTCTGTCAGTGCGTACTGCAGACCTATTTACCAACAGCCAGAGGCTCAGAGCGAAGACCTCGCCAAAAGATGAATCTCTCACAGGTGGAACCTGTTGCCTTCCACTTCATTTTACAGAATATTTAAAGAAATAAACTCCATTGGGCACTTTGAACTTTGATCCCATCTGCTAACACAAGCTAAACTGTGTCAGGCTGAATCACAGCTTGGAGAAGAGAATTTTACGGAACACTGAGGTCATACCACGTGTTACAAGGTCCCCAAAATGACACCCGTGGAGAGTGCTGGCAGCATGTTTTGGGGCCCCTATGTTAATGAAGAATAAGATATAAACCAGAAACCCTTTCTGACTGTCTGAAAAGCTAGTTAAAGAAACATTTCTCTGGTCTGTCGTCATCAAGGATTTAATGGGTTTTAGTCAAGGGAACCTGGAACCAGTTGACTTTGGGAGTTTTAAAGGGCAAATTCCTCTCGCAATAGGCACAATGTAATTCCTAGATCCTCAACTACACATGGTTTGCACCATGCATCGTCACTCCGTAAGGAGCTTCTTTTCATTCCCTTGAGGCTACACGATGGAAGGAAGAAAGGCCATCACTGACCACATGACTTGGCTGGGATTGCTCATGGCTGTGCAGCAGCGATAATAGCTGAATAAGGTCCTCGGGTGGCACAAATGGTTAAGTGCTCCCCTGCTAGCTAAAAGGTTGGCAGTTTGAACCCACCCAGAGGCACCTCAGAAGACAGGCCTGGCAACCTGCGTCCGAAAGGTCACAGCCTTGAAAACCCTAGGGAGCAGTTCCACTCCACACACACGGGGTCGCCGGAAGTCAGAAATGACTCATGGCAATTGACAATAACAATAGTTGAATAAACTCCAGAAAAGGTTGTGTGCTGCAAGAAATGGGCCTGATGGTGGCACCCGACTTTGAGTTCTTTCAAGTCAGGCCTTGTGGTGTCAAAGAATCCCCTGGTGGACCGTTTAGGGCCTCAGGCCTACGGCCTCTACCACAGCCATTTTCATTAGCGGTCGACATTAGCCTGTGGCCCCTATTCGCAAGAAGAACCCCCTCGCTTACGAAATGAACACGTTCCTAAGACAGCTTCCAAACTGAACTGAAGATAAACTTTGTCGTTTCTCTTTTTCCTATAGGAAATTGAATAGTTATGAAAAAAAAAGACACCCAAATCTGTCTCAGACATATCTCTAAACCTAAGGGGAGTCTACACAGTGCCAGAACAATCCTGAGAGACAGTTACTTTGTCAAAAAGTGGGCCACTTTAGTGAAAAACAGGGAGCCATAAAATCAATTATAATCGCCCTGATAACCAAAACCCAAACCTGCCGCTGACGATCGATTCCGACTCCTAGTGACCCTACAGGACAGAGCAGCACTGCCCCACGGGGTTTCCAAGGAGAAGTTGGTGAATTCGAACTGCCGACCTTTTGGTTAACAGCCAAGCTCTTCACCACGGCACCACCTGGGCTCCAACTGCCTTGAGAGCAAACATGAATTAATGTTTGCTGATCAGGCTGCGAGAACCCAAACACGCACGAAACGATGATGAAGTAAAAGCAAAGGCAGCAAATGGCTGCGTTTTTTTTTACCTCATACTCTTATATTTTGTCTTCCAGACCAGGTCTGTGGCGGACTCATTCAGCAGATACGCAAGGCCTGGTCAACTGACTTCCGTGCTGGAAAATGACCCAATTTACTATTTTCCAGAACCATTTTACTACTGAGCAACCACAATCCCTGCCATAATCCCGATAGAGGGAGTCGTAACACCTGCATTGAATAATACAAAACTACATGGAGGTTTAATTTTTATCAGAGAAACTGATCATCTCCCCCCATTAATTTGGGGAAATGGGTTCTCGTTCCCCGTCACTAGCCATCAGCAGTCCCACCACGTGCAACCATAATCAAGAAAGTAAGTGAAACAGCACAGCCGACAGCAGCAGGCAGGATTAAACATCTCCAAACAACTTACGTCCGAAAGCAGGGCATCAATAATAAAAAGGAAGACATTGTTTGGTTCTTGGAGTAAATATGTTTTACCTTGCCCAAGAATTCTGCCACATAACCCGCAGGTGGAGAGTGGGCAGCCTTATTGCGCGTGGGATCTGGGGTCTGCGTGACCTGCTGGCTGGATTCAGCGCGGGGACTACGCTGTAGCTGACTACCTCTGCTCTTAGCAGCACTTATGTTGTGGCAACACGGAAAACGGAACAGGTTCTGGCACACACGAAAGAGACAATGGGCCAAACGGGACACTTACGAACAGTCTGAGAGTTGAGTGGACCCAGCAACTTCGGTGCTGATAACGAATTCACCTTTCTGGTGAAAAGCGAGCTCAGAATGGGGATAAGATTCACATTATTTCCCTCCCACAGAAAGACTATACACAAAATTCCTCCCAACATCCTGAAATTTCTGATGATGCAATTTCTGAAGTTCACGTGAAATGCTGACACTTGTAAGCCACTGAGAATCGCAGTCTCTTTATCAGGACCCAAGGGAAAATGGTGAAAGGAAGCTACAATATTCTCAGGAAGGGATTTTTAGTTGGGTGCTCAGCAGCTGTCTCACTCAAGAGGACTCTGCGGTCTGGAGTGGTTCTGGTTACTTCGGCCTGGTGGCGCAGTGGTTAAGCGCTTGGCTGCTAACCGAAAGGTCAGCAGTTCAAACCTATCGGGGCTCCACGGGAGGAAGTCGTGGCTTTCTGCTTCTGGAAAGATTATAACAACAACAACAACAAACCCGTTGCCACTGAGTCGATTCCGACTCACAGCGACCCTACAGGACAGAGCAGAACTGCCCCCTAGCGTTTCCAAGGAGCAGCTGGTGGATTCAAACTGCTGATCTTTTGGTTAGCAGCCGAGCTTTTAACCATTGCGCCATCAGAAGATTTCTCAATATTCAAAAAACAAACAAACAAAAAACCCACCAAATCAGTTGCCGTTGAGTTGATTCTGACTCAGGGTGACCCCATGTGTGTCAGAGTAGAACCATACTCCACAGGGTTTTCAACGGCTGATTTTTCCGAAGTAGATTGCCAGGGCTTTCCTCTGAGGCATCTCTGGGTGGACGCAAAACTCTAACCTTTCAGTTAGCGGTTGAGTGTGTTAACTGTTTGCACCACCAGGGACTCCTCATCAATATTAGATGGTGCCTGATAATTTTTAATATGAAAGGTATAAGGTATTTAATATACTTACACTACCACTGTCTCTCACCCTTTCAATTTTTATTAGTTTTTTAAAAAAAATTTCTTTTAGTTCTTCTAGCAGGTATTTATAATTTTAAATATATTTAATCTTTTATTTCTTCATTAATCAACTTCCGACACTCTCTTTTCTTCTACACTATGCACAATAAGGAAATTCACTCATTATCTTTCCCTTCCGCCTTTTCTCTCCCTATCACCCACCTCTGTCTAGCTATATCTTTTCTCTTACATAGCCAAGGTTTAAAGTATTTATATTCTGTTTAGTAATTATTAATGAGTCCCCCTCATTAATAGCAATTTAATTTTTAGAATTGCCTATAAATCAACTAGAAAAATTATAAACGAATAATCAGAATTTACAATATTATAGCCATACAAATACTAAGCACTAGAGGACAAAGTAGTGTGACTTGACTTGTACAAAAGTGTTATGGAATGAACTGTGTCCCCCAAAAACTACATGTCGAATCCCCAGCCTTTGTACTTGGGGATGTGATCCTGTTCGGTAATAGGGTTTTTCTTTTGTGATGTTAGTAAGGTCATACCAGTGTGGGTGGATCCTAAACCTAATCAATTCTTGGTTATAAAAAGACCAGAATAGACGCAGACACACACACACGTGGGAAGACAGACGCCATTTGAGTATCCTCTACAAACCCAGGACTACCAACAAGAAGAAACCCACACACCAAGACTCTGATTTGAACTTTTAGCTTCCAGAATGGTGAGAAAGTAAATGTCTGGTCTTTCAAGCCTCCCGCTTGTGGTATGTGCGTCACAGCAGCACGGGTAACTAAGACAAGAACGAAACGCCACCAAACCCGGACGAAGGCAGATGTTCCCTTCATTTCCGTCTTACGGATTCTCATTCTCAGAGCCCACCACACTGCAATGCAGTCTGTTTCAAATAAAAGCCACGCCTTTCCCAAAAAACGGTGAACTAGAAGAGCATACATATAATATACATAAAAATGTACATGCATATGAATGCACACACACACACACATACACACACACACACACACACACACACACACACACCTTTAAGGAAAATAAAATGAATAACTGTGAAAACACCTTCCAGATCAAGAACTGGAGGATGGTCAGTAAATACTCCAGAGGCTCCTAGAGGCCTCTGCCAGAAAGCATCTTCTTCCTGCCCTCCCACCAGAAAGCATCCTCTTCCTGCCCTCCCACCAGAAAGCATCCTCTTCCTGCCCTCCCACCAGAAAGCATCCTCTTCCTGCCCTCCCACCAGAATGCATCCTCTTCCTGCCCTCCCACCAGAATGCATCCTCTTCCTGCCCTCCCACCAGCAAGCATCCTCTTCCTGCCCTCCCACCAGCAAGCGTCCTCTTCCTGCCCTCCCACCAGCAAGCGTCCTCTTCCTGCCCTCCCACCAGCTACCTAGCACGTGGCATGTTTTGTTCGTTGCTCCTTTTCCTGATAGCTTTTACTATCCATGTACATATTTGTAAATAAAAGTGTTGTTTAGTTTTTCACGTTTTGAGCTTCATTTATATGAATGGAATCACACTCTATACGTTCTTCCGAGACTGACTTCCGTCACTGAACATTGTGATCTTTAGATTCCGCTAATGGGGCATGTAGCTTTGGTTCATTTACCCTCACTGCTGTGTGGTATCCCAATGTACACATATACCACAACTGTCTGATTCATTCTACTCCTCCTGGGCATTTATTTTTTTTCCATCACAAACCACGCTATTACAAACGTTGGTGAGCAGCCATCCTCGTTCACATGTGTAGGAGTTTCTGGGTCTCAGGGTCTGCATATGTCAAACTTAAAATTTAAATTCCTCAATGCTTAATAAGCTTCCATTTTATAACAGTAAATTAAATTAACGATTCAGCAAACTGACCAAAGTATCTGCCTTGTAAGATAACTGGATTGAAAATCATTTCCTGTTTAATTTATACACTCTTTTCCCTTCGTAGCTATAGAACACAGTTTTTCCAATTTCAAAAAGAGACCAACAAAGCAATGACCTAAAGTAGTGAGGGCTAATCAATCGATCCACACATGCTCCACAGAGCACAGTGCAACAGACAGGGCTGGCTTTCCTTCAGTTCAGTCTTTCTCTATTCCCTACACGTTTACTGGCGTCACGGCTTAAGGAACGCACACCGAACCCAAGAAAGAGCGTGGGACATGCTAGTGGGATCAGCTCTCCTAAAGTTTCAAATGCGCTATCATCTACAGAGAAGTTCCAGAGTTTTAAATAGTAGGATTACCTTTTTATAGATGTGTTTGCTTTAGGGGAAGATGTATTTGAAGAAAAGACAAAAAAAGGAAAAGAAAAAAAAGTCCCACCCTCCAGAAAAGAGAAAGCCAATCAAAAGTTTCCCTAGACAATGAGATGCCAGAGGTGTTTGTACCACACAAAGCAGATGTAACTTCCTCTTCCACAGAAGATGAGTCTACTAAATTGCAGTTTAAGCATAAGAATATAAATGACATGCTATAAAAACATACCAGATGCATACAAGGATTCAATCTCTGAATGGAACAATAGAAGCAACCTTCTTGGGAGTCAAGGTAGTGGAATGGAAAGTCTGTTGGCTTTGGGGCAGAGACCCCTGAATTTAAATCCAAGCTGTCATTTTTTTAAGCCACGTCACCCTAGGCTAGTTACTTAACCTCAGAATTTCATTTTTTCATGTGTAAAATTGAGATAGTCACGCCTATCTCCTATAGCTATTGTGAGGATTAACTGAAATCTTATATGCCAAGTTGCTGGTGCATCATACAGACTCAACAACTCTTTCTTTTGCTCTTCTTTCTGTCAAAAACTCCAGTCAAAGAGAAGGCACATTTATTGATCTATTAAATCCTCCTTCTACCCTGAGCTATTTAAATTCAAATGGAAATGGTGAGCAAAGCAATGGCAAGTCTTTAGTACCTGTCTTAGTTATCTAGTGCTGCTGTAACAGAAATTCCACATGTAGATGGCTCTAACAAGCAGGAATTTATTCTTTCACAGTTTAGGAGGCTAGAAGTCTGAATTCAGAGCACCAGCTCTAGGAAAAGGCCCTCTCTATCCGTCAGCTCTGCGGCAAAGTTCCTGTCTCCTTTCTACATCTGTATGCCCAACGTTCCTTGGAGATCTCCATGTGTCTTGGCACCAATCTTCCCCTGGGTCTAGGAGTTTCTCAGTGCAGGGACCTTGGGTCCAAAGGGTGTGCTCTGCTCCTGGCTCTTCTTTCTTGGTGGTAGGAGGTCCCTCTCTCTCTGCTCACTTCTCTCTCCTTTCATCTCTTGTAAGATAAAAGGTGATGCAGGCCACATCCCAGGGAAACTCCTTACATTGGATCAGGGCTGTGACCTGAGTTAAGGGTGTTGCATCCCACCCTAATCCTCTTTAACATAACATAATCTTGCCTCATTAATCACAGGCAGAGGTTAGGATTTACAACACACAGGACAATTACATCAGATCACAAAATGGAGGACAACCACACAACACAAGGAATCATGCCTAGCCAAGCTGACACATATTTTGGGGGCACACAATTCAATCCATGACAGTATCCTCTAGTCTTTGGCATAGGATGCTGATGTCTGCACATCTCATGGCCTTAACCATGCACTTCTTCTGATTTCTTACTATTTCATTTATTACTTCCCTCAGATTTCAACTCCCTTGGCATTTCACCTCTTTGCTGGTGCCAGTGCTCACAGCAAACTCCAACAGAGAGTGGAATAATTAGGTGACACTGCTGCGCACCCTTACAGCATCGTTTCCCTACACCGACTGTTCTCTAGCCCTGCATTCAAAGCCCCGGGCTTCCTCACATTAGCATTTGCTCTGGTGTCTTTTCTCCTCAGCCGTTCTGCCCTCACTGATGCCCAGTGGGTGAACGCTTAATTCTAAAGACACATCTACTTGCTCACAGTGATTTTCATCCTCAAATATAGCTTTGTAATTGACAAGAGGTGCTCTCAGCTGACTGGCTGGCCACGAAACTAAGAAAAGACAGTCTTTATGGTTGTGCCCTCCTGACACGAGCGGGGCAGGTCTTGCATTTTTAATGTCCAAGACATCATTCATACCAGCTATGCCAAAGAAGCGAATTAAAACACTACTTCACGGAATGGTAACCTCCGCTCTCTGACAACAAAGCCCACATGCTTTATTAGACACTAAATTCAATAAGGAGCCCTGGTAGCGCAGTGATTAAGAGCTGAGATACTAACCAAAAGGTCGGCAGTTCGAATCCACAGGCTGCTCCTTGGAAACCCTATGGGGCAGCTCTACTCTGTCCTACAGGGTCACTATGAGTCGGAATCGACTTGTTGGCAATGGGTTTGGGTTTTTTTGGTTAAATGCAATAAGATTACTACTTCCTCAGTGTCTATCTCTAGAAGAGGGTAAAGCATACATCATACTCAGCAAGGTGTGATTTTTTTTATGGATTATAAGGTCATTTATTTTGATGTCTTTTCATTGGTTGGTTTTTTGTGGGGGGGCATTCTTTTTTTTTTTTTTTTTTTTTTTCAATTTAAACCACTCATTAGCTGTTTTATTTTATTTTTTTCTTCCACATACACTAAATCTTGCTGCTCCTTCCCCCTAGGATTGTTTTCACAATTCACCATTCTATGTTTTGGTCCTTCTTCCTTTGAATAAAGACACATGAGCACTCCAGGTCACCATGAATCTGATCATCCATTTGGGCAGTACTTGAACAAATGACCTTTTCCCACTTGATTTTAGTTTTTAGCATTTTTTTTTTTTTTTTGTCTTCATTTTCACCTACTGTCTCTTGCATGCTCATCCCCCTCCCCATGCTCTGCGCCATATGCAGCTATAAAGAGAAGCCTTTCTTACTTGGATTATTGTGTCCGGAGGATACAAGCTGAGAGTCCTAAAAGAACAAGAAATATCAGTTAATTTTCTTATTTTGACTTTCAAAACCTAGGTTGAACATGAGCTACATTACTGGTCATTCAGAACCTACTCCCAGATCCTAAACTCTCTATCAGCTACTGTAATGAGAAACACTTACATAACCGTGCTTGTTCAGCAGTGCGGGGAACACAGTTCACACAGACTTCTGTTTTGTATTCTTGACTTTTAATCGAACCCACTTCCCATTGAATGTACCTGGACTCCAACCACTTTTCTCAGATGAGGCTGGCAACCAGCCCACGAGGGACACTTTATTGAACAAGCGTTGTCCATCTCACATTGGTAGAAGGAGAGATTATTACAGATTTCCACTTATCTGAAACAGCAGGAAGCCCAGGCTACACAGTATTTGGAGTTTAGTTACTGTTCAGGTAAACAGAGATTGAACTTGATTTATTTGCATTAAAATGAAATGCAAAGTTTTGTCTTGAGAATTCACCTCCTCTTGCCTTCCCAAATGCCATTTAATGTGAAACGTAAGGGAGATTTATAAAATAATGAACTAATTGACATGGTAGACATGCAAAAAGATAAATACCGACACATAAAATCTAGCAAAACTCCTTTGTAATTCTGGCATGTGGAACAAAAATCCAGTGGCATGGAGTTAACTCCTGTTAGATGGCTTAATGTATTTTACCAGATTTTTGCTACACGAAGTGTAGTTGTTATGGGAAGGGTGTGTCATTTAATGTGGCATATTCAAATCCATGTTAACAACGTCTGTTTTTAAAAGGAGTTCCACTGTAATAGTATATGATAAGCCAACCTGGCATGCAGAGGGTGAGTGGGATGGTAGAGGAAGGAAGGGAAGGATCCTATACTGTTTCAAGCACAATAACTTGCACACAGATGCCTACTAATCTTCCTTTGGTGTTGCTAATAACAGGCCACTCATCTGAAGAAAAGAAACAAGCTCCACGTTAACCCTAAGATTCACCTTTTTGAAACAGTATATGAAAATAAAATATTGTTCCTGAAATTATGGGCTAAAACACAATCCTCAAAACTTATTTTGGCCTATTTTGAATAAATGTTGTTACAAGCAGGCATCCACAGTTAAAAGCCCCAAGTAGATGAGTGTGTTCTTCTTCCTTTCTAAATAATTTAGATTTTTATACAGTTGGCCCTCTGTATCCTCGGGTTCTGCATCCGAGGATTCAACCAACCGCGGATCAAAAATATTCGGAAACAAACGAACAAAGAGACTTTCTTTCCTTGTCATTATTCCCTAAACAATACAGTATAACAACGACTTACATAGCTTTTCCATTGTATTAGGTATTATAAGTCATTGAGAGAGGATTTAAAGTATACGGCAGGATGTGCACAGGTTATATGCAAATACGACACCATTTTATATAAGGGACTTCAGCATCTGCAGATTTTGGTATCCTTGGAGGTTCTGGAACCAATCCTCCAAGGATACCGAGGGACAACTGTATCAGAACATAAATTAGGTTTAGCTTTGATCGGTGAGAAACACTGAGAGCCCTATTTAGTTGACTGCTCTGTGCCAGCTGTAGATTTTGGCCCTTTGGAGGCGTCCTGGACTAGAGTGGTGAAGACTGAGTCATCATCGAACAGGCAAGAATGGTAACTGGGACAGTTTTCAGTATGAAGTTCATTCTGAAAAATCAGCACTGAGAACCTATGGAGCACAGTTCTATGGTGACACACACGGGATTGCTAGGAGTCAGAATCCACTGGAAGGCAGACGGCAGAGTGCCCCGAAGCCGAACCTGCTGCTGTCGAGTTGGTTCTGGGGGTCACGTGCACAGGTTTATCTGGAGTAGCAACGAGGAGGACCACTTGAAGTTACTTAAAAGAAAATCTACAGAGGCAAATTTCTTCTTCTCCATCTTTAATTCCTGAAGTCCCAACACCTAACTCTTCTTCGGTACATGGGACTCCTAAGGGCTGAGAAGTTCATACAAATCATTTTGCTGAAGACAGAAACGACCAGGCAGACTAGTATGTGAGAAAATCCTTCAGTGAAACACTGTAATAAATACCGTATTTCATCAAGTGTAACATGCCATCAAAATCGTAGGAGGCCCCATTATTTCATGTAAAACTAAGAAGGAAAAATGCTACCCATTAATTGTAAGGTGTCATCAACTATAAAACGAATCCTGATTTTAGGGATCTTAAAATGTGAAAAAATGAGGAGCCCTGGTGGAGCAGTGGTTAAGAGCTCGGCTCTTAACCAAAAGGTCATCGGTTCGAATCTACCAGGTGCTCCCTGGAAACCCTACGGGGCAGTTCTACTCCATCGATAGGGTTGCTATGAGTTGGAATCCACTTGACGGGTTTGGGTTTGGTTTTGGTTTAGAATCAGTGCAACACCAGTAGTTTTTAAGCCATATCTCTGGTGGGGGACCATATTCATACTGTGAAGGCATTATTTAAAAATGGCTTTCTGGGACCATGTAGGACTATTCTACTCATTTATCTCATTGCTTGTCTATCAGGACATTAGGACTACGAAAGGCACCAAATGGAGACATAGTTCCTCTATTTTCAGACCCCCCCAAATAAGGCTAATTCCTACAGGGAAAAGAACCGCCTGATTCGGCTGGGCCTCCCTTCACCCCCACCAACGATTTCTTATCCCTTTTATTTTATAAAGCTTAAAAACTTGAAAAAATATAATTTACAACTGAAATATTTACTTTGAGGTAATGCATAACATGAAGTTTTATTCCAAACATTTTGTGATAGTTTTTGAAGCATGCTAGCAATCCAAAGAGGGCGATTTCTAATAAACTTCCCAACTTCAAAACACTCTACTTCACACTTGATGGCTTTTGTTGTCGTTCTCGTGTATAAAGAGAAAGGCAATAGGATTCTCATTTCTGTAATAATGTTAGGATTCTTCTGAACAATGCTTTACAAATCAATCAGCAAGAATCGTTTCAGGCCAGGTCTGATCCCACTGGATTCAGCATCTGTTGCCACTTGAAATGCTTGTGAAATGCTGTCAAGTTTGGACGTATGTCTCCTGCGGATGGAACAAAGCTCTATAATTTTGAGTTTTTTATCTGCATTTTAAAACTTATGAGATTGCTGCAGAAATGAAAGGAGAAGGGCAAAGTGAATTCGTTGTTTTCCCTCTTGGTTGAAATACCTGATAATGACAGCCAATTTAAAGGAGTCATGCCTTTTCTTTCCCAAATTCAATTACTTTTGAGATTTGAAGAATGAGGCGGTTTGTCTAAGGAATTGTGACTCCAAATGAAGTCCTCAGAGAATAGGAAAAAAAATCTAAGCTCAGTATCAATTGACTTTACTATATATTATGTCCTTCAATACCCAGACAAAACGGGGGAAATTCTCGGAAGTATTTCTCTAATTAATTTAGTGGGACTGGTAACTCAGAATGCATGGTTAAATCGACTTTCCTTGTGAGGACAAATTGCCCCCTTAATCTTAATAAGGGCTTCGTCTCATTGTTTATTAGCCTTTGTGGAGATTCTGCCCCTCAAATTCTGTGACTAATTCTAGCTCTTACACAGTAGCAATAGTAATAGTCTGAAACGTTAATGGCCTAATTAATAAATTGCAAGTCTCCAGCTGTCAGGATACTAATTAGTTAAGACAGAGGTGAAAAGAGATGCACTTCGTGAAAATTAACAACAGTCTGGGTGGTAGGCAGAATAATGCACCCCCCAAAAATGTTCATGTCCTAATCCCTGGAATTTGTGAATATGTTACCTTACATATCAAAAGGGGCTTTGCAGATGTGATTGAGTGAAAGATCTTGAGACCAGGAGATTATTCTGGATTATCTGGGTGGCTCAACATAATCGCCTGTAAAACCCATTGCCATCAAGTTGATTCCGACTCATAGTGACCCTATAGGACAGAGCAGAACTGTCCCATAGGGTTTCCAAGGAGTGGCTGGTGGATTTGAACTGCCCACCTTCTGATTAGCCCCTGAGTTCTTAATTGCCATCCTTATAACAGGGAGGAAGGTGGGGTCCCAGAAGAAGACGTAAGGACGGAGGCAGAGGTCGGAGCGATGCAGACCCCAGGCCAGGGAACGCAGGCAGCTCCTAAAGCTGGGTGAGGCAAGGAAACAAATCTCCTAGAGCTCCAGCGGGAACACAGCCCCAGCGGCACCTTGATTTTAGCCCAATGAAGCTGATTTCCGATTTCTGACTTCCAGAATTGTAAGATAATACGTCTGTGTTCTTTTAAAACAGCAAGTTTGTGGTAATTTGTAACAGCAGTAATAGGAAATTAATGCAGTCTTATTTCATTTGTACAGGATAAATCAACAGTACACACTTATTGTGAGGTTTTTTTTTTTTAGAGGCATTATTTAAAAAAATGCAATGTTCCTATACTTTGTAAAACTACTTATTCTTTCTCTCTTGGACAAAGTAAAGTGATCTAGAGGTGAAACAGTTTCATAAAAATTCTACAGTAGTCTTCAATAAGACATACTTATTAAAAATTTAAATTTGAAATCCTGTGTTCTACACAATAGCTAATAATGCATCTTTCTGAGATACTTTTAACTTTCTGCTTCGAAAAAGGAATTTTTTGCACAAATGATTTGAGGTCTTTATTTCGTGTCAGGAGTTAAGTTACTGCTCAAATGTAAGTATCTACATCAAAAAACAAACGACACAAACTTGTACAATCCTTTCGGAAAAGTCAAACGAGCTTTGGTACGTGCTCAGTTATATCAGAAATTGTGCTTATACCACAGACGTGTATACAACAAAAATGTTTATTTCATTGTATTTTGGATCAAGTCATCATTTTGGCTAGATTATGGGCAAAGATTGTAAGGATTTTGCAGTTTATTCTAGTGTGGCAGGATGTCATTGGAAAGTTTTTCTTTACGTATTTTCTTTTCATCTTTTTCATTGTTGTTGATTTTGTGTTTGCCGAGTCTTTATATTTTTCTAGTTTGTTATTTTGACTTGCAGGATTGTTAGCTTCCTTTGTGGTTACCTTAATATTTACTCCTATTTTTCTAAGTTTATACCAGTCTTTTATTTCTTTGTATTGCCTTGACTTCCTCTCCACATGAAAAATCTATGTCTACATTTTTTAAGTCCCTCTTTTTTGTTTTAATGTTGTCATCTTTTACATATTGACACCTGTTTCCCTATTTTCAGTGTTTTAGCTTTGATTTACTTTTGTGACTTCCCCATCTGGGTTGATATCTGGTTGCTGTGTCCTGTGTTCTAGTCTTTGGTTGTTATCTGATGTTACTGATTTTCTAAGTGGAGGACTCCCTTTAGTATTTTTTGCAATTTTCTTTTGGTTTTTGTAAATTCCCTAAACTTCTGTTTACCTGGAAATGCCCTAATGTTGCCATCATATTTGAGAGACAGTTTTGCTGGATATATAATTCTTGGTTGGCAGTTTTTTTTCCTTCAAGGCTATATATGTCATCCCATTGCCTTCCTGCCTGCATGGTTTCTGCTGAGTAGTCCAAGCTTATTCTTATTGACTCTCCTTTGTAGATGCCTTTTCATTTATCCCTAGTCACTCTTAAAATTCTCTTTATCTTTGGTTTTGGCAAGTTTGATCAGAATACGTCCTGGTGACCTTCTTTTGGGATCTACCTTATGTGGGGTTCAACAAGCATCTTGGATAAGTATCTTCTCATCTTTCATGGTATCAGGGAAGTTTTCTGCCAACAAATCTTCAACAATTCTGTTTTTTTCTGCTATCCCCCCCATTCTGGTACTCCAATCACTCGTAGATTATTCCTCTTGATAGAGTCCCACATAATTCTTAGGTTTTTTCATTTTTTAAAATCCTTTTATCTGATTCTTCCTCAAATAAGTTGGTGTCAAGTGCTTTATCTTCAATCTCACTAATTCTGACTTCTGCTCCTATGACTTTCTATTCAGTTGTCTAATTCTGAAATTTTATTGTTAATCTTCTGGATTTCTGATTGCTGTCTCTCTATGGATTCTTGCAGCCTGTTAAATTTGTCATTATGCTCTTCTATAAACTTTTTAATTTCCTCGGTTGCATGTTCTGTGTTTTGCTTAATTTCCTTCCAAATTTCTTGAAGAGTTCTGTATATTAATCTTTTGTATTCTGCCTCCGGTAATTCCAAGAAATTTTCCTCCTCTGGAAAATTTCTAGATTCTTTATTTTGGAAGCTTGCTGAAGCCATCATGGATTGCCTCTTTATGTGATTTGATATTGACTGTTGTCTCCGAGCCATCAATAAGTTATTGTATTTATTTATTTTATGTTTGCTTACTGTGTTCTAGCTTCTTGTTTTGTTTTGATATGCCCAAACAGGCTGCCCATATGAGCTAGTTTGATTATTGGCATCTTTGAAGCTCTAATGTCCTACCACCAGGTGGTTAGATCAGTTGCTAGGTATGTGAGCTCAGGAGTCCGCCCACTCCTCCTGTATGAATTCAGCTCAGGTGCCCAGGAAGATAGCCACGAAGTGTGTGGTGTAGGCTCTCACTTACAGTCCTAGACAGGCATGGGTGATTGGTATAGGCACAGGCATCTGGCTGCAGCAGGGGGACATATTCTGAGCAAGGCAGGGGGCTGATGGCTGCCCCCGAGTGTCCAAGAGGAAGGTGTGTTCCTGTTCCCTAGAGCACATAGGTGGGTGGGTTTTGCAGCTGGATTATGAGCACCTAATGCTGTTGGCTGTAAGGACTGAGAGGCACCTCTTATTCATGGGCCCCTATCGCAGGTGGCTAGGTGGTGTGGGTGGAGCCACCAGTCCTCAGGCCCCTGATGTGGGTAGGTGAAGACCTTGCTTAATGGGCAGAGTAGTGTCAAATGTCACAGCTGAAACAGTTGAAGTTAGATTTCCAGTATATACCCTGTTGTACTGCAGTAATGAGGGCCTGTGCTGTTGAGATGGGCCCACACAAGTCTATGTAGGTGGAAAGGCACTCAAAGGCCATGGATCCCTTATGCCTGTGCCTAGGCAAAGGAGCTGTGCCTATCCTGGATTCCTGGCTTAGGGGAGCCGGCAGTTCATTTTTTCCCGTTTGTTGATTTGTTCACTCTCCAAGGCAGGCAGAATGGCTCTGGGTGTGTGACGGATCCTACTTCTGGCCCAGAGGACTCAGCAATTGCTGAAGCCGGTCCAGGACCCAGTGCAGAGCAGGGAGTGGGGAGGTAAATGGGAGAGAGGTTTTTCCCTAAAGGGGGTGTTTTTGATCCACGTGGTAGGCTGTATGCAGTTACTTATCTTTTGCCGATGAGGGCTGTTTCTCACTGGTTCTGGATGGTCGAGTAGACTCTCTGGTGCTGGGTCTCTCCCGGTGGGGAAAACACGCCTCCCGAGCACCACTGCTTGTCTGCCTCACCACTCACCCCTGAGCTGATCAGGCCTGAAGGGCTCAGGCTCTCGCCGGATCAGGTCTGGCGACTCCTCGCTGCTTCCGAACCATCTCTCCCTCCCCCTGCCACTCAGTCCAGTTCCTCAACTCTGCATTTGATGTTCAGGGCTCCCAGACTGCCATATATAATCAAATCACTTGTTTTTTCAGGTCTTTGTTGCAAGAGGGTCCACCGGAAGCATCTGACTACTCCGCCATCTTGGCCCTGCCTCCACCACTGGAAAGTTTTTAACATTAAAGTGACAAGATACGCTTTCTGTCTTAAAAGTATTTCTAAGGCTATTGCACAGGAATAGACTGTGTGATGGGGCAAGGGTGAATGTTTGGAGAAGTGTAATAGTCCAAACTGGACATGATGGGGGCTTGGAAAGATGTGTTAGGTTTGGGCACTGGGAGATCATTTAGGGCACTATTGTAATAATGTTGGAAGTGATGGTGGTTTTGACCCAGGTGGTAGCTGTGGGGGGAGGGAGGGAGAAGTGTTTGGATTCAGGGCATATTTTGAAGGAATGATAACCATGATTTAATGATGGGCTGGACGCGTGGTATGGCAGTCAGAAAATAGTCAAGGATGGCTCCAAAGCTTTTGGCCTGATCCAGCTAAGAGAATACAAGTGCCACTTATTGAGTAACAATCCTTAGAAGAAGGACCGTGGGGAGGGAATTAAAATTTCAGGTTTAGATATGTCGAGCTTGAGACGTTTGCTAGATATCAAAGCTAACTATTACCAGTTGTCGAGTCAATTCCAATTCATGGTGACCCTATGTGTGTCAGAGTAGAACTGTGTTCCATAGTGGTTTCAATGGCTGATTTTTCAGCAGTAGATTGCCTTCCTTCCAAGGTGCCTCTGGGTGGCCTCAGACCACCTACCTTTTGGTTAGCAGCCAAGCATGTTAACCATTTTCACTACCCAGGGAGCCCTACATCAAAGCTAAGAAAGAAAAAAGCCGATTCAAGGTACAAGTAAGAGATGAGCCAAAGAGGGGTATTTCATGTTGATAAAAGATTCTACCTTCCAAAAAACCTTAATTCAGTGAACTGTCCCAGACCACAGAAAAAGACAGAAAGCTAATGAGTTCCTTATAAGAGGCTATCATCTTCCTGATATTCCTGAATCCTGATTTCAAAACTGAACAATACACAAATGTGAGCAAAAAAGTTAACTAGCCCAAGCTTACTTTTGAACATAAGAGCTGTTGGGTGCCGTGGAATCAGTTTTCAACTCATAGCAATCCCATGTGACAGAGTAGAACTGCCCGTAGGGTTTTCTAGGCTGTAATATTTATGGAAGCAGATCCCCTGGTCTTTCTCCCATGGAGCTACTGGGTGGGTCTGAACGGCCAACCTTTTGGTTAGCAGCTGAGCACTTAACCGTTGCATCACTGTATTAAGTCCAAAAGAGTATTAAATAAGCAATACATAACAATCAAGGAAATTAATAATAGGAATGTACAGATGATTAAAAAATAAGACAATCTATTAATGTAATATTCTGCATTAACAGATTTAAAAAAAGCCATGAGCATCTGAATACATACTGAATTAACTATTTGATTGACCTCAAACTTGTTCCATTCATACGAAATTATGAAAAACAGATCAATGATTGTTAGGGTCTGGGGTGGAGTGACAGAGTAGATTACCTAACATGTTACATATTTTATTGTTATTCACTCTTTTTTTCTCCCACTTGGAAAATGTAAGTTCACTAAAAACTCTATCAAACCAGAAAGAGTTCAGTAAGTAGATAAATAAAACCCAGCAACTTTCCTTCACACTATCAATAAATAATTAGAAAACATAAAAACTAAAAAAGGGCAGATTCAAGACAGAAAATAAGCAAATATCAACAGATTCCAAGAATAAACAAGCAATGTGCAAGACCAATAAGTAGATAAAAAAGTGTATCTATTAAAGGACATGAAAGAAGACTTGAAAAAAATGAAGAGATATTCCAAATTTCTGGACAAGAAGACTATTGTAGGATGGAAATTCTCTCTTAAGATAAGCAAGAAATTCAATTAAATTCCAAGAGTATTGTTTTAAAGAGCAACATGTAATCAAAAATGACCCTTAAATTGATCTAGAAGACAAAGTGTGCAATAGGCAGGACTTTTTGAAAAATAAAGAGGGAGATTTGCCTGGCCACCCATATAAACATGTTAAAAATCATCAATAACTATGGCTCACAGGCCAAACCCAGCCCACTACTTAAAAAAAAAAAAAAAAAAAAAGAAGAATGGTTTTTATATTGTTAAATAGGGAAAAAAATCAAAAGAATATTTTGTGAAATGGCGTATCTTTGGCTATGTGTATTTTCACTGAGCAAAAAAAAAACTAAAAAAAAAAAAAAAAAAAAAAGATTTTTTAGTATATTCACAGAGATTATAACATTTTCATCACCTCAATAAGATACCTGATAACTTTTAGCTATCAACCCCCAATGCCACAGCAACCACTAATCTACTCTCCTAGACCCTTAAAAACAAAATAGACATTGCTGTTGAGTCGACTACAACTCACAGCGACAGTGTAGGACAGAGTACTCAGGCAAACACTAGTCTACTTTCTGTCTCTATAGATTTGCCCATTCTGGACATTCCATATAAACAGAAATATATAATACGTGGTCTTTTGCGGCTGACTTCTTTCAGTTTTAATGTTTTAAAGGGTCAGCCATGCTGTAGCTTGCATCAGTACTTCGTTGTTTTTTTTTTTAATGGTCAACTAATATTCTATTGTATGGAATCAGGGCCACAACAGATGGACCTGGATAGGACCAGAGAAAAACATGAAACAGAACTCAAATTCTTAAAAAGTCTAGATTGACTGGACCAGTTGACACTGGAGGACTCCCTGGGACTATCGCCTTGAGATACTCTCTAAACCCTGAAACGAAACTATCCCCTGAGGTCACCTTTTAGTGAAATGACAGGCACAGAAAATAAAGACTATTACCTGTGAGTACAGGGCTCCGTTAAAAAACCATCCATACGAGACCAAAATGTCAGCAATTACTCTAAAGCAAACATGAGAAGATAAGGCAGGCAGGGCAACTAGAGGACTGGAAACAGAACCACCAGAGCGCAATTAAAGAGAAAGCTGACACATTGTTAGAAACGTAACTAATGTTACTGAACAACGTGTGCAGAAACTGTCAAATGGGAATCTAACTTTCTGTGTAAACTTTCACCAAAAACACAATAAAATATTATTAAAAAATATTCTATGGAATGGATATACCACATTTTATTTATCCATTCATCAGTTAAGGAGCCCTGGTGATGCAGTGGTTAACTGCTTGACTGCTAACAGAAAGGTTGCTGGTTCGAACCCACGAGCTGCTCCACGGCAGAAAGATGTGGCATTCTGATTCCATAAAGATTACAGCCTTGGAAACCCTATGTGGCAGTCTACCTTGTCCTAAAGGGTGGCTATGAGTTGGAATCAATTCAACGGCAAAGGTTTGGTTTTGATTTATTCATCAGTTGATGGACTTTTGGATTATTTCCACCTTCTGGCTATCATGACTGACGCTTTTATGAACATTCATGTACAAGTTTTTGTGTGGGCATATGTTTTCATTTCTTTTAGTTATAAACCTGGGGGTGGAATTCCTGGGTGAAATGGTTAACTCTATGTTTAAATTCTATGTTTAACATTTTGAGGAACTGCCAAACTGTTTTTCAAAGAGCTGTACCACTTTACAATGCCACCAGCAATACATGAGGATTCTAATTTCTGCACATTCTTGTGAACACTTGTAATTGCTTGTCTTTCGATTTTAGCCATTTTAGTGTGGGACATGCTATCTCATTCAGTTTTGATGTGCATCTCCATGAACATCTTTTCATGTGCTTCTTCGCCATTTGTAGATCTTCTTTAGAAAAATGTCCATTCAGCTCCTTTGCTCACTTTTTTTTTTTATATTTTATTGTACTTCAGGTGAAGGCTTACAGAACAAATAGTTTCTCATGAAACAGTAGTAAACATGTTGTTTTATGACATTGCTTAACAACCCCACAACATATTAACCCTCTAACGTCTCAACCTTTTTTTTTTGGTGAAAATACACAGTCAAGGACACACTGTTTCAAAAATTTCTACATGCACAGTTCAGTGACATTGACTAGACTCTTCCAATTGTGCTGTTACTCTCACTTAAGATGAAGGCTTACAGAACAAAATAGTTTCTCATTTAACAGTTACTACAAATGTTGCCCTATGACAAGGGTTAACAATCTCACA
>NW_004443940.1:32035160-32085176 GCF_000243295.1 Trichechus manatus latirostris | reverse complement strand
CTCAGGAAGAAGCAAAGATGGCGCACGGAGCGAGGCACTCGAGCAAAAGGAGGGGGAGATGGCGAGAGGCAAGGAAGAAATCAAAAGAAGCGGAAAAAAGCAACACCAGCAGCCAACAAATGGCACCCAGAGAGCCTCCTGCTTGGGTGTGTGGAATCCAAGTAGCCGGCGCTTCCCGGTCAAGAGACCGTGGCCGCGGGAAGCAGACGAGGCCAAGCCAGGGTGAAGAGGGGTGGGGGGTGGGAAAGCGCACACCGCAAATTACCGGTTGTTTTGTGTCTCGCTGGATGCTCCGTGAGGCTGCTTTCTTGTACCCCCGTTTGCTGGTCTCCGATAGGAGTCCAAGATGGCGGATCCGCATTACGTTAGCTGGTAGGGGACCTCTGCATGAGTCTCTCCTCGCTCTCCGTTCTCTGTCAGTTTTCTCATGCCATTTGGTGCTTGGCTGAGTTCTTTATCTCTTCATTTGATGTTTTAGGGTTTCAGGATTGTTGTACTTTCTGTTCGGCTTAGTTTTTCGGATCTTTGCTGTGGAGGGACGGCGTGGTGCTTCTATCTAGAGCGCCATTTTGCTGGAACTCTCTCCTTTGCTCACTTTTAAGTTGGGTTGTCTTTTAACTGTTGAGTTGTACGCGTTCTTTATATATTGTGCCAACACCAATTTTTGTAAAAAAAGTTTTATTAGAACACAACCTCATTCATTTGTCTATGTACTGTCTGCAAAGCCTGAACTATTTACTACCTGATCTTTTACAGAAAAAATTTGCTGACTCCTGATTTAAACAATGAGTTTTTGAGAAAGAATTAGATAAATAGGGGTTCCTGAAAGAAATCCATGTATTTATAGAAATTTATGTAAATATAGAAATTGTCAACACAAGGTACTATTTCAAACAAGTATAAAAAAAATGAGTTAATAAGTTGACAGTGTTATAATAATTTGCTAACTATGGAAAAGAATAAAATTAGAATCCTATGTTATATAATACACATAAAAATTTTATAATATAAAAACAAAAACTATAAAAGAACTAGGATAAAATAGAGAACACTGTTAGAATGTTGGGGCAGGGAAGACCTTTTTTCTCTGACAGATTTGATTACATAAGAATTAAACACTTCATTAGTATAAAAGGTACATGATGAGAGTTACAAGAAAGTAATTGCAACCTATATAATAGACAAATGAATAATACATAAGAAGTTCCTAGAGATTATTTTTTAAACAGTGGAAATGAATACGAACGGGCAATTTGCAAAACGGAAACAATCTGTGCTTAAATTCATCAGTAATCGGGGAAATACAAACTAAAACAATGAGATATCAATTTATCACCCCTCAGACAGACACAATGATAAAATGAGAGATAATACGAAACACTGGCAAGAGACGGGAAAAAAGTACTCTTGAAACACAGTCATGGGTAAACGTGGCTTCTGATGCCTCCAAAGGGACAATTCTTGTTCTAGAGACACTCACGAGCGTGCTTACAAAAAAGTAGTTACAAAAAAATGGTTGTTGTGACAGTGTTTGTAATAACAACAATCCGTATATAATTTCAAAGCGCACCAAAAGGAGTTTGAGCAAATTATGGCAAATTCATACTATGAAATATTTTGTTGCTGTTCAAAGGCATAGATAAAATCTCTATACAGTTGCTTGGAGGAGCCCTGGTGGTGGAAACAATTAAGCGCTCTGCTGCTAACCAAAAGGTAGGCTGTTCGAACCCACCCAGTGGCTCCGTGGGAGAAAAGACCTGGAGATCTGCTTCCATAAAGATTATAGTCTAGAAAACCCTATGGGGCAGTTCTACTTTGTCACATGGGGTCGCTATGAGTTGAAATCGACTTGATGGCACCTAACAACAACATATTTGCTTGGAAAGCTCTCCAATACATCATGTTAAGGGAAATAAAAATAAACTCTTAAAAAAATCTTTTATTTTTATGCCATTTATAGTTTTAAAAAACGGAGTAAGCATACATATTTCTACAAATGCAGAGGAGAAATGACTGCAGTGATACCCACCAAACTCTCGACAGTAATCTCTGGCTGGGAAAATAAGATCAGGACAAGGATACCCAGGGCTTTTACCATTTGCTCCTTCATTTGCATAATTTGACCTTTTATAATGAGTATGCAGTTGTATGTTGTACAATTAAAAAAATAAAGTCTACTAGACTCATGTATAACTTAAATATATGTTGTGGCTGATTTTCGTGTGTGCTTTTCCTTCGAAAATATGGAAATATTTTTCATTAAAGTCCTAGAAAATATTTTCAGTGTTTCAAACGATATCAAGGAGGAATAAATACCACATTTCCTCAATTCTAGGACAATGATTTTAGGATACATAATTAATCTAATAATAGCTTTTCAGTAAAAAAACAAAAAACACCATCACACTGAATGTATAAAATGATTGTGAGATGCACTTCAATTTCACAAACGTTAAAATGTTAAAAGTGTGCATTTTTGAGTCCATGAAATAAAATATACATATTTATATATACAAATATATGTGTATATGTATATACACACATACATACATGCACGCATACGATATATAGCTATGTAGCTACATAGATGTAAAATAAAATACAGTATAAAATCAAAATAAAAAATAAAATTACTAAAAACCCACAAATCATTTCTATATAACTCTATTTGGCAAAACTTAAATAAGTTCTAATCTTTATATATTAGCATAAGGTAATTTTAAGTAATACAAATGTCTCATATGTAAGTAGAGAAAAATCAAATTTAAGCATTAAGATTAATGCATAGTGCCTGTAAAAATTTACATGAAACGCTAGAATATCAAGTTTTTCTAAAATATTAGTTTTACTTGTAAGAAGTGTTTCTTTAGATAATATTTGAGGCCAAGTTTCTATATTTAGTGATAATCGTGATATGCATCACATTTTGCAGAGAGTAAGTAGGTAATTAGGATTCCAGGCTTGATCCCCAAACCCCAGATGAATGAATATATGCTTGCGAATTGTGGAAGACCAGGTCCATGTGCCTCTGGCAAGAATATTCACAGAGAAAGAGACAATTGAAGGTAAACCCATTGTCCACTATTAATGTCTGCATGAGTAAAGCATATCTCTCCTGACTTATGCAAGATCTCACCTTATTTAGAAATGGAAATTTGCTTGGTTCTACTTTCCCAGGTGGTTGAATAGCAGAAAGTGGTGGAAGCCAGGTCATCTCCTAAAGGGGGAGGAAAACCAATACTGTGATACACATAGTGTTGAAAGTCAGGAGCACTATAAAGCGGCTAGACAAGCATGCCTCATGTTCAGTGAGGAATGAAAGGAATGGCTTTAAAAGATGTGACACCTACTTTTACGATTTCGTTTCCTAATTTTACCAATTTTGGTTCCATAGCCACCCTTGTTCCCCCTAAAATTCGAAAGCTAACAAATCCAACTTTTATCCCTTAGTAATATCTACAAGGCTGTTCCTATTTGCACTTGATTTAAGCTCCTGAGCAAAGGGACAACTCAGTAGTAAAAGCTCTATTGAAAATGCCATACAAAGAGAGCTGCTTCTCTTGGACTCCATCCCACAAAATTCACAGGGTGTTTTTGAAGGAATGCACGCAGCACTTTCTTCTGTAAGACTCTTTATTAGAGGAGTTATCTACACCCTTAGAGATAAAGTACGAGTTTCCAATAAGCTCTACACACCACTTTGGTCTTCATAAAAATGTCATTCATGGAGAAGACAAAAAACAAATCACACTTAGGAAACAGAGAGAAATGGTGTCATTGTTATGATACAGTATTAAGGATACAACTTTAGCTCAATGTGCAATAATCCGTCTATGCTTTTTGACAGACATTTTCACTAAGCTGTGAGAAAGAGAAGGAGACTGGTTGTTTTATTCACTTCCAGGATCATTCTTCAGTTCCGTCACCTGGAATATACATAGTTGCATACAGTAAATGACTGTGGAATTACATTGAATTGATTTCTGATTGATCAGGGAGCCAACTGGGAGTTTATAAATAAGTTCTGAATCTTATTTCTGAAGGAAAGGTTACTTTCCTTCCACTTCCACCCCTAAACATGCATAGAATCAGTGGTTGATCCATTTTAAGAAAAGTGAGAAATTCTCTCTTTTTAGGTGAAGACATTTCCTCACCTCCCTTTGTGAGGAAGGGGAGGATGTTGAAAAGGGCTTCTGTCAGGTTTTGAAGTGACAGAGTTTCTTAAGCATGGTCTTGTGTCTTCTTTCCTTGGGTAAATCTCCTCCCCCAGCACCTCAGATGGCACAGAACTCACCATCTGGTTCTCCCAGAACCCAGATGGTACAGGGAGTGGAGGGAGAAGTGTGTTCAAACCTACCCTGGAAAGATTACTGACTCGACATTTTCTCTCCCCACCATGACACATGTGCCGTAGGTGGGTTAAGCAGCATATGCATTTGAGGTGGCCTGTCTCCATTCTTCTGTTACCAAGGTTTCCTCACTGCGAAGCAACGAAGGATCCAGTGACCTCTTATATCACTCTCTCCTCCCACCTCTGCTCCCCACGTATCTGCCAGTGCTCCATTGTCCCTTTCGAGGAGGTTCTTAAGCAGCACTTTCGAGTATGCGTCAAGCATGGCATCTGTCTTTGTCCATGCTTGGACCCAAGCCACTACTCATCATTTTCAGAGTTATCCTTGTCTAGGAACTGGTCAGATCCTACCTAGGTTGTTGCTACCCTATTAAGAAGGCTATTGGTACTGTCCTGGATGCTGTCGAGTTCATTCCGACTCATAGCGACCCTGTAGGATAGAGTAGAACTGCCCCATAGGGTTTCCAAGGAGCGGCTGGTGAATTTGAACTGCCGACCTTTTGGTTAGCAGTCGTAGCTCTTAACCACTGTGCCACCAGGGGCTCCACATTAAGAAGGCTATGAAGACATAAATGGTTTTTCTTTGGTTTTCTAATCCTTTTCTACAACTTGGCTCTCTCATCGAGCTCTCTCTCCCATTTTCTCCAGTTTCTGATTTTCCTCTTTGCTTTAAATTACTGGCTAGGATATGTGTGTTTCTACTCTAAGTGGCCTCAAATCTTATGTAGAATGAAGTTAGTAATCAACTGTCAACAAGTGAACTGACTGTTCTTTCCTCCTTTTTCTATGTGTTCATTTCTCATCCACAGTATCCCACTAATAATCACCCGTGCAGTGGCTTCCTCTGCAATCAGCCTGTGGCTCACACAATTTAGACTGTATGATCCAAAAAAACAACCAGACCATCACCATCGAGTCAATTCCGACTCACAGTGACCCTATAGGACAGAGTAGAATGGCCTGATAGGGTTTCCAAAGAGTGGCTGGTGGATTCGAAATGCCAAACTTTTGGTTAGCAGCTGATCTCTTAACCACCGCACCACCAGGGCTCCATCCTTAGAGGCCAAAATTGATAAACACAACTGATTACTCAAGATTAGACATCAGACTTGCACATACACCCTCAACCTGTCAATGTTAACTTTGCATAAATTATATTAGTGATTCCATCTGTATATTGGAACTCCTCATATATGTAGCATTTTATGCCTGATTTTGTAAAAAAATGTAAAAAATATACCATTTCTGTGTGTCCTACAGCTACTCAAGAACAAATGCTCAACTGAGTATCTACTGAACTGAAAGTTAGGGTAACAGTGCTGGCTGTGTCCACTATACATTTTTCTTCTTTAATCCTAGTTCTATCCTCCAAGGCTTATAATCTCATCTTCCTTCCTTCCCTCCTACCTTCCTTCCTTCCTTCCTTTCCTCCTTCCCTCTAATCTATCCATCTATTTATCATCCACTCAACCTCAGACACAACGTGACAGAGGCAGATGCCACATTCCCTTAGCTCTCCATCCTCATGCCAATATCCCTTCTTCTTTGAGGCTTTTGCCATGCGGTTTTGGATCCTCAGCTCCTTTCATCTCATCCCAAGATGAGCTACCTGTGAGGCATCTTTCTCTTTGCCCACCAACCACCGCTCAACCAACTAATAACCAGTCGCTGTCAAGCTGATTCCTGCTCGTGGTGACCTCATGTGTCTCAGAGTAGACATGTGCTCATAGCGTTTTCAGCGGATGTGATCTTTCAAAAGTAGATTTCCAGGCCTCTTGTGAGCCACATCGCCCCTTTAAACCAGCCTAACGGCTCCCTTCCAACCCTCACCCTCTCCACACACATTATTCCCCCGTTGACTTTTAAGGACAAGTTGTGGATATCCCAAGCATTTCACCAGACCTTCTTCACCTGTTCTTCTTCTGACCCATCTTTGCTCCACCTTGAATCTTTGGCTCCACAACCCTGACTTCAGCTTTGGCCTTTGGATTTGTCTTGAAGAATTAGAATCTTGGCTCTCCTCAATCTACTCTGAGATGGCTCACTCCTTGGGGTCTCCAAGCCCTACTTCTCTCAGGTAAAAACCGGCATACTAAATCACTCTTGATATCCAACTCCCAACACTAACCACCAAACAGACATCTCAGCTGGGCTTATCCAAGGCCTTCCACGTAATGGGAATCAGATACTCTTAGGTTCACTACAAATCCTCTTAAAGTCTCCAATTCTGGAGCAAACTCTCACTGTAGTTTCTCTTCTGATCGCATGGTTGGGCCACTTAGGAAAAGCTGTGTACAATGGTGGTAATACCGAATTAAGACTCTGGATTCTCCCAGTGTTGCTCTAGTCTGTTCCCTCTTCCGGGTTTCTCAGATATTATTCCCATATTTTGTCACCGTCTGTGAGCCTCACTTTGGTTCTCACCCTGTCACAACAGGGGGCCTCAACTCCTATGTCTTCAAAAACACCAAAGGTTATTAGGTTTAAATGTTCCCCAGGGACAAATCTATATTTATGCCAACCCTTCTTTCCCTCCTGCTGGTATGTCTGGAAGAGGTTTATGTCACACTAGCCAAGGCTGATCCCCCATCTGTGCCCTCCATCTTGTTTCTTCCTCTGTCCTTAGGGAGCTAGTTCCATCAATATCTCTCCTTCTCCACCGGCTTCTTTCCCCCAAACCTATAAACAGTCTCAAGCCTCAAACCCTTCCTGACCCTGCATCCTTCCTTTAGCTACTCTTTATTTCTCTATTTCAGTTGCAATAACCAACTTTCTCAAAGTCTGCGTAATTTTGACACGGTTATCCACCATTCACATTTTTGACTTATCATTAATGTTTTCCGTGTGTGAATTATACATACAGGAGTGCATAAAATATGTGTATGTAAAGGCCTGGAGATGTGCTTCTGAAAAGTCACAGGCATGAGAACCTTATGGAGCAGTTCTACTCTGCAACACATAGGGTCGCCATGAGTCAGAATCAACATGACAGCAACAAGTTTTTTTTTTTTTTTTAATTCGGTTTAAGAATAATAAGCCAAAAAACCAAACCCGTTGCCATTGAGTTGATTCCGACTCATAGAGACCCTACGTGTTGCAGAGTAGAACTGCCGCATAGGGTTTCCAAGGAGCAGCTGGTGGATTCAAACTGTTGATCTTTTGGTTAACAGCCGTAGCTCATAACTACTACGCCACCAGGGTTTCCAAGAATAATAAAGAGTAATAAAATGGATCCCTGTGAACTCACTACCCACCTTCACATTACCAACATCTCATCTCCCCTGTTCAACAGAACTAGCTCTGAGAAAGGTCCTTCTGACTGACAAGTTCACTGGATTCTACTGAATGTCCATGTCTTCTTTAAACCCTCTTCCACTCAGGCCCCATGTTGCTGCGCCCTCCTGGCTCACCTCTCTGAGATTCCTCCTCATTCTTTTTTTTGCTGAACGTTCTTTCTCTCACTGTTCCTTTAACATTTTGTGTTCAGTCTTCTTCTCACAACCTCCTTTCCCTGGGTGATCTCGTTTATTCCCAGGGCTTTAAAAACCATCTGGTGTGTGGGTGATGCCCAAATGCGTATCTGGCTCGTAACTTCCCACTCTAAAATGTCTACTGAACCTTTCAACCTGGGTGTTCTACAGTTAATTCAAACCTAACATGTTTAAAACTGAATTTCTGCTCCCCACACAACCTCTTCCTCTTCTTGTGTTTTATACCTCGATTAATGTCATCAACATCTATTAACTCTTCAAGTTAGGGACCTTGGAGCCATACTAGTCTCCTTCTTTCTCTTTCATCTCCTTCCCAATAATAACAGTAACTTACATTTATTAAGTGCTTAAAATGTACCAAACACTGTTTTAAATGTTTTATTTAACATAATTCTCATAACAATCCTGATAAGCTAGGATTTATTATTTCCTTATTTTATACATGTCACTCAGAGGTTAAGTGGCTTGCTGGAGGTCACCAGCAGTCTGATTTACCATATCCTGGGCTGTCTCTAAACGTTTTAGAAGTGCATTCAAGACCTCGCAGGTCCTGCCTCACTGCCATCCCAAGCTGAGGTCCCCTGAATGCACCATGCTCTTCACATGCAGTGAGCCTACCCACCCTCCACCCACTTGCTGGGCTCTTTACTCATCTGTCAAGGCCCAGTTCCATTGCCTCCTTGTCCATGAAACCTTCTTTGGCCAACTTCTTTGGTCTCATCAAGCCGCTGTTGACTAGACCTTCCTTTATGCCACATTTCCTTCCACACACACCTGTTAGAACACTTGTCTCCTATGTTGCAGCTACCTGTTGTCTCAGTCATCTAGGGCTGCTTAACAGAAAGACCACAAGTGAATGGCTTTAACGAAGAAAAATTTATTCTCTCACAGTCTGGGAGGTTAGAAGTCCGAATTCAGGATGCCAGCTCCAGGGGAAGGCTTTCTCCTCTGTCCGCTTGTGGGGAAGGTCCTTGTCATCAATCTTCCCCTGATCTCGGAACTTCTCAGCACAGGGATCCCAGGTCCAAAGGACATGCTAATCTGGCTCTTGTTTCATGGTGGTATGAGGTCCCATGTCTCTTTGCTTGCTTCTCTTTTATATCTCAAAAGAGATTGGCTTAAGACACAACCTAATCTTGTAGGCTGAGTCCTGCCTCATTAACATAACTGTCACTAATCCTGCCTCATTAACATCACAGAGGTAGGATTTACAACACATAAGAAAATCACCTCAGATCACAAAATGGTAAACAATCACACAATACTGGGAATCATGGCCTAGCCAAGTTGACAGATATTTTCGGGGGGACACAATTCTATTCATAACACTCATTTACATATCTGTACCACCTTTATAGTTTATGATGGTACCTTAAAGACTGAGATTCTGCACAATTTTCCTGGTGGCTGCAGCATCTAGCACAGAACTTGGTACAGAGGGGATGCTCAGCACATTGTTGAATAAATGTTGAACTAAACAGTGTCTCTGCAATGTCTCTACCTTTTCCTTCCTGTAATCCGAAACATCTTCCTAATCACACCCCTAGCACTTTTAATCTGGAGTACTTTAGTAGTTTCCCAATTGGCCCTCTTTCTCCCACTATTATCAATCTCTCCTCCACACTGCTGCCGACTTAACTTTCCTAAGTGCAGATCCAACTGAAAAGTTTCACTGCTCCAAAATCTACATCATATATATGATATATGTTATGTACATCTTTATATATATCTTACATACATATATGTATATAACAACTACAACAATGACGATGCCGATTATGACAATGATGCTTCCTTCTGTGCTTCACAGCTTCCAGACCGTCTATCTTCTCATTTATACCCAACTTTTCAAGTAATTATTATTGCCTCCATTTTACAGGTGAGGAAGATGAAGCTCAGAAAGTTTAAGTGATTAGCCCAAGGTCACTCAGTTCATAAATGCTACAGTTGAAATTTGCACACGTATCTTCTTACTCCCAGTCATTTTTTTCCTGTTCTATTGCATGTATCTTCCCCTAGTATTCAGGACTTCTACAATAAGGTTTGCCCTAATAGTCAAGATCTTCTACAATAAGTCCCAGTTACCAGCTTCACACCCTGCTACTGCTCTACAAATACCCTAGCTACCAGAAAGCCACCATCTCTGCTTTTGCTTACACTTGCTTACCTTTTGGGTGTGAAGGTCCTCCTTCCATATGTTCTTTGGAATTTTATCTATCCATTAAGGCTCATCTCAAACACAATTGATGTCTTGAGGCTTTGCTAATTCCTCATCTATTCCAATATGATAGGTTAATTCCCTTCTCCTGTTTCTCCAAAACACTCAATTATTTATTTTTCTCTTGTAGTAACTTTTACATTCTGTTTGGTTATAGTTTGATGAGTACACGACTCAGTCTACACCCAGAACATCCCCCCTTTTGATGCCCTTCTCCCAACATAAAATAAAAATCATACTTAGAATACTAATGATCTCTTTCGAGAGAATACAGTTTTACTAGATACAATCCCCTAAAGAAAGACTACACAGTCCTTCAGAGAGGGAGAGTTCTACTCATCTTTGTGTAGCATGGAGCCCCCTGGACACAGTAAGTGCTCAATATTCATTTGTTGGATTGAACCAAACACCTACCCTTCATTGCAAAATGACTTCCTAACATTGCTCTAATTCTAGCTAATCATTCTATGTGATTTTTCCATCTAATGAGTCCTGCTAACCACATGAAGGAATAGTGAAGGCCATATGCTTGCTTAAAACATTCAAGTCAATTAGAATTTCTAAAAATATAAGAATAATTTATGTGGACTGTTTTAATATATTTGGTTTTTAATGAGCATGTAATGACTGTACAAGATCGATTACCCAAACCAAAAAAAAACCCAAACCTGTTGCCGTCGAGTCGATTCCAACTCATAGTGACCCTATAGGATAGAGTAGAACTAGCCCATAGGGTTTCCAAGGAACAGCTGGTGGATTTGAACTGCCGACCTTTTGGTCAGCAGCTGAGCTCTTAACCACTGTGCCACCGGGGCTGCATTGATTATCCATTATATAAAAATTTCCCATTAGGGCTGCATGGGAAAATTAAGGGCTGACAGATTATCTCCATTTCTTCTCTGTCATTTACTTAGCCAAGTCACACCCTCAGTTAAACTGCAGTGATTTGAAAGTTGTGGACTTTGGAGTCAATCAGATTTCAGCTTGTGGCAACTTAGAACGGGAGGAAATGAGGATGTTAAGATTAAGTAAGATGATATATATAAAGAGCATGGTATGGTTCCTTCCATGTTTAAGCATTCAACAAGACAGCAGTGATTAACATCAAGCTGACTTTCCATATTCTTGTCTCTAAAATGAGAAATACAATGTCTCTCTGAGATTTAGTAGTTGGGAGTCTGAGATAAAAGAATAAAATATGTGCAAATGTAAGCTATAATTAAGCTAGAAATTAATACAAACTACATATTACTAAAACAGAGAGTTATTCACAGAGATTAGTATGGTTCCTAGGTATGATTTGTACTCAGTATTGGAGAAAATGTCTCTAATTTTTCTCATGGGAACAGATCTCTGCATAATAATGGCAGTCAGTGGGGAAATAAGGTTTGACAAAAAAGTATTTAATTGACACTTTACTTTTGGTAATGATTTAAGATGTAAACAAAGGCAAAATTTATCAGGCCTGCTCAAATTTCACGCAGCTTGTCTAACAATATTTCTTTCATAAAAAAGAATGCTATTTTATTACAAGGTTCTCAACTCCTTGCTACTGTATCCACTGTCTGCTGTCCCTGCCCTTGCTTCTGACATGACTCCCCGGCCTTGGCCATCCCTCCATCACTACTTACTGTGATCTGCCCCCACCCCACCCGGCCATCTTGGACCACTTTCGAGACCACATGTAAAGACAGGAAGAGAAACAGGAGGTTTAAAGCCATTGACTCCAAAATTCCATTAGCTACATTCTGAACTAACAAACTCTCCAGCCACTACTTTGATCTGTCTGTCTGTCTTCCTTCCGTTTTGATTTTCTTGTCACCCTGTCCCCAGCACTGAGAGATGTCATAGCTTCCTCAGCCTTACGACTCCGCTCCTTAGTCTGTTAGCTATTTCAGCTAACGGGATTAAGACTCAACGTATCTGTCTTAAAATAGCCTCACCAGTCCCATCTCCCTAAGCAGATGTCTAGTTATCCAACGGACATATTTCAGGGGGACTTTTTACTTCTCGGGTGAGCTTAAAATACCAAATCTCTTAATAGCAAATACATTCACGTTGCGCTTAAAATTCATTAACAGTCTAATTTTTTCCTCAGACTTCCATAAACCAAATTTTGGGAGGCCTTGGGGCATGTGGGCCGCTTTCAATTTTGACATCTATTGTATAGTAAGAATTCTCACAGTCCCATCAGACTTACTGGTCTGACAGAGACTGGAGAAACCCCAAGAGTATGGCCCCTGGACACCCTTACAGCTCAGTAATGAAGTCACTCCTGAGGTTCACCCTTCAGCCAAAGATTAGACAGGCCTGTAAAATAACACGAGACTAACTGGGCATACCAGCCCAGGGGCAAGGACGAGAAGGCAGGAGGGGACAGGAAAGTTGGTAATGAGGAACTCAAGGTTGAGAAGGGGAGAGTATCGACATGTCACGGGGTTGGCAACCAATGTCACAAAACAATATGTGTACTAATTGTTCAGTGAGAAACTTGTTTGCTCTGTAAGCCTTCATCTAAAGCACAATAAAAAAAAAAAAAAAGTACATGAATGATTTAACCAAAAAAAAAAAAAAAAAAAAAGCTCCGAGTCCCAAGATGTGATGTGACCCTGAGCAAACTTTCATGCGCTTATTTGGCACAGCCCCATTTCCCTCCATAGAGCTGCCCCCGGGCCCCGAGGCCACCTGCATCAGCCCGTCTTCGGACAAACAGTAGGAGGTTCAGGTCACTCACTGACTGAGCAGTACAGCTCTTTGTTACTGAAGGAGAGAAGAAACAAATGAACCCCCCCAAGAAAGGTTTTTAGCCCAACGTCTAATCTTAAGAGTTAAAATGTATACCTATAAAGACCTGAAAAGTAGGTTTTATTTGCAAATAAGTTAAACTAAAAAACTTAAAACAGAATCATTTTCCTCTTAAAATAAGTGACTAGAAAACCATTTTCCCTGGTCTGTCCCCCTGTCTACGTCTCCCCACCACAATCTATCTCGGTCGCTGCCACGAAAGCGTTTTGTCTCAAACAGCTACGTGCTGCTGTTGCTCAAAAGCTTCAAACGACTCCCATCCACCCCGAGGGTAAAGTCCAAACACCCAGGATGCCCCGTCCTATGGATCCATCAAGGAACTTTGCAATGTGATTGCCTGCTACTTGTGGCGCAACAGTTGAGCACTTGACCACTAACCAAAATGTTGGCAGTTTGAACCCCCCAGCAGCTCCATGGGAGAAAGACCAAAGGATCTTCTTCTGTAAAGATCACAGCCTAGGAAACCCTATGGGGCAGTTCTACTCCATCATACAGGGTCCCAATGAGACGAAAATCGACTCAACAACACCTGACAACAGCAACGCTTTTCTATAGAATCCACCCACAAGCTAGATGGGTTTACTCATGTCCTGCCCCAGGTCTTCCTTCCCCCACGTTTTTGCTTTTCCTTTCATGTTATTCCAACTTCACTTACTTCTTCATTCTTTCCCATCCTGGCCCTCCCCCTGAAGCTGACCACTGCTATCCTCAGTGGGTGCTACAGCCTCTCACTTCCACTTACAAACTCGATAGTTTCACTTACTCGGTGTCACTTACTTAACATTTACAAACTGCCTGGGGTTGCGAGTTTTCTTTTCATGGGTTGACACTATCAGACTATAAACTTCTTTTTAACCCCACTAGGTTATAACACAGTAGCCCTGGTGGCAGAGTGGTTAAGAGCTTGTCTGCTAACCGAAAGGCTGGCAGTTCAAATCCACCAGTAGCTCCATGGAAACCCTATGGGGCCGTTCTACCCTGTCCTACAGGGTTGCTATGAGTTGGAATCGACTTGACAGCACCCACCAACAACGACAACAGGTTATAACACGGAAGCCCTGGTTATACCGTGGTTAAACACTTGACTGCTAACCGAAAGGTCGGTGGTTCAAACCTGCCAGTGGCTTCTCGGGAGAAAAGATCTGGCGATCTGCTCTCACAAAGATTATAGCTTAGGAAACCCTATGGGGCAGTTCTACTCTGTGGTATAGGGTCACAATGAGTCAGAACCACCTCGACGGCACCTACAAACAACAACAGGTTGTAATCCAGAGTCCCCAGGTGGCGCCAACGGTTAATGAACTCAGCTGCTAGCCAAAAGGTTGAAAGTTTGAGTCCACCCAGAGGCACCTTGGAGGAAAGTCCTGGTGATCTACTTCCGAAAACTCAGCCATTGAAAATCCTATGGAGACAGTTCTACTCTGACACACATGGGGTTACCAGGAGTTGGAATCGACTCCATGGCAGCTGGTTAGATTATAACCCACCACCCCTCTGTCCGTCTGTCGTACTGTAGTGGCTTACGTGTTCTGATGCTGGAAGCTATGCCAACTGGTATTTCAACTACTGGGGCGTGGGGGGGGGGTCACCCATGGTAGACAGGTTTTAGTGGGGCTTCCAGATTAAGACAGACTAGGAAGAAAGGCCTGGTGATCTACTTCCAAAACTTAGCAAATGAAAACCCTATGGATCACAGAATATTACCGGAGACTTTGACTCGCTTACTTCGGACACATCATCAGGAGGACCTGATGGCTGGAGAAGAACATCATGCTCGGTAAGGTGGAGGGCCAGCAGAGGCAAAGGAGACCCTCAGTGAGGTGAACTGGCACACAGCCACAACAACGGGCCCAAACCTAACAACGATCATGAAGATGGCGCAGGACCGGGCCGTTGTACATGAGGCCTCCGTGAGTCGGAGCTGACTGGATGCCAACTAACAACAACAAGACTGTCAGTTGTTTGAGGGAAGCGATCTTGTCTGATAACTCTCGTAACTCCCGAAGGCCTAGCACAATGGAGAAAAGAAGAGGAATTCATTTCACCTCCCTGGGATTCTCTTTTCTCTCTTGTGAAATGATGGGAAAGATAACTTACACTTGTCCTACCAAGGACACGGCACTGTTGTCAGGACGGAGAGAGAATCAATTACTTCTTTCCCTTTCAGCAACGTCTCAGTGTTTGCTGCCAGCCGAGAGGTCTGCTGGCAAGGGGTGTCTGCCTCCCTAGGCCTGGCAAGTGACCACAGTGAACTCCAGACTTCTTTGTGCTGAGAAACTTACTCTTTTCTAAACAGAACACTGGATTAATTCGGTCACTCGGGACTAGACATGTAAAACGTCAGAGCTGGTTTTTACGCCTGGCAGCGGCTGCTGCAGATCGGAGCGTTACTTTGTTTCCAGTTTCCATCTCAGAATAATCACTCAGCTTTTCAGGTCTTTCACACGTATTATTTGTGTTAGGACACGCTTATCAGGTGGTAATTTTTATTACGCTGCACACCCTTTAGATGCCGGTAGCTCACAGGAGTGCTGTGTCTGGAGGGGACTCGCTGAGGCAGGTCTGGCCAGGGAGGCCGAGCACTTTCAGGAGAGACCAGCCTTCGGATAAGATACAGTGGGGGAAAACACGCTCCTTCCTTATAGGGTCGCTATGAGTTGGAACTGACTCGACGGCAATGGGCTTTTTTTCTCCCCTTTAATGGCTGATGTGTTATTGGGACTAAAGAGTAAGTCCTAATTGTGAATCCATCCCTGGCATTTGAAGGGAAAGACCCTAGATCGGCCTTTAAACGGGTCAGATTTTGGTTCAGAACAAGGAGGTCACAGTCAACAATCCAAGAACATCCTCATTCTTCTCCTCTCCAGTAGAAGGCCACCACTCGTCTGCCCGTTTGTCACACTGTGGTGGCCTGCATGTTGCTGTGATGCTGGAAGCTAGGCCACTGGTATTTCAAATGCCAGCAGGGTCACCCGTGGTGGACAGGTTTCAGCAGCGCTTCCAGACTAAGACAGACTAGAAAGAAAGGCCTGGTGATCTAATTCTGATAATTAGTAAATGAAAACCCTGTGGGTCAAAACAGAATATTATCTGACTGGACTCAAACAGGGGCCCTGGTGGCACAGTGGTTAAGTGCTCAGCCGCTAACCAAAAGGTTGGCAGTTTGAATCCACCAGCCGCTCCCTGGAAACCCTATGGGGCAGTTCTACTCTGTCCTATAGGGTCGCTATGAGTCAGAATCGACTCGACGGCAACGGGTTTTGATTTGGACTCAAAAGTGTCAACGATTGTGAGGATGCTGCAGGACCAGGACACATTTTGATCCGTTATACACAAGGTCGCATGAGTCAGAGCTGACTTGACAGCAGCAACAATAACAGTAGAGGAACCTATAGTTTCAAAAAATAGTCAGAAATACAGTGAATTCATGCTCATCAGTGACGACAACAACTGTTATTTTGATAGGGACGCTGCTCATGAAAGCTTTTGGAAAAACAGTAGCCGCTGGGGGAGAGGAAAAGACGGCTTCTCATTGTATAGCGTTGTCTTCCAAAATTCCAGAAACCAAAACTACAACTAATTCAAACACAGATACAAACAGGCAAATAACCAATGTTGTTGCTAAGTGCTGTCAAGTCAGTTCCGACTCACAGTGACTCCATGTAAGACAGAATGAAACACTGCCCGGGCCTGTGCCATCCTCACAATCATTGATGTTTGAGCCCATTGTTGCAGCCACGGTGCCAATCCATCTCATTGAGGGTCTTCCTCTTTTTTGCTGACTCTCTCTCTTACCAAGCATGATGTAAAAAAAGGTCACCCAAAATCATAGTGAAATCTTGTTTCTTTAAACTGAAAACCCAGGAACATGTCCAACTTGAGCCAAAATTGGCCTGAAAAGGGGATTCTCAGGAAGCGAACGTGTATTTTCTGGTAAGAAAGCCGATCTGGGTCTCATATGCATCCCCTGGATGGAAGGGTCTCAGACGGGACCACTGACTGACCTAATTCATAACAACACCAGAGCTTTCTAACTTAGCGCCGCTCTCTACTCTCAATGAGGTTAATCATGAATGGATGAAATGAAGGGGTGCCCCATGTGGATACAGACGAACAGAGTCAGGGTTCACAGACTGAGAAAGGCAACGACAACACTTGCACCAAGTGTATGCATTAGACAATACGACCCTGCTAGTCTACGGCAGGAAAGCACACATTTGGTGTTGATAGATACAAAAGTAGACCCTCAAACTGGAAATGCAGACAGTGCCTTATACTTGTGCATCAGACTTGCTCTGTAGTCCTTAAGATTTACATTTATCAAAAAACTGAGGCCCACAGTGCCTGGCTACCATGACTGAACATTTTGATCAAGGATTCAATAGATGGATCCTGATCAGAAGGGGGAAAATCGTGGAACAGAGATTCAAATTTACACGGAAACCAGACTTATTGGACCCATTCAGACTGTGGGACTCACCGAATCTACTGTCTGGAAATAATCTTTAAACCTTGAAACAAAACTATTACATGAAGCCATCATTAAACTAAACAACCGTTTAGGTCAATTAATGTTTGTCTTGAGCACTATACTCCTAGAAAGAAGTATCTATCTATATGAGTTCAAACTGCCAACAGTTAATTCCCATTCTTTAATTTGAGGATTTTCTTTTCTGGAACCGAACATTGCATTAAAATATTAAAAGTAGAAAATCTGTATTGAATTCTCAGAGCTGGAGCAGATGATTCTGATGCTGCGTGCACAGAGCAGCTGTGTGAGCGTACTGACTCCTGGTAAGTGCAGGCAAGGGCAGCTTCACCACCGAGCTCCCGCTTCAGCACAGACAGACACCTGCTACTTGCCGACACTCCTGCAAATCGTGTGCTCCCGAATAGGTCAACTCTTCACTTCTTTTAAAAAAAACTTTCTTTTCTTTCTTTTTTTTAAGAATAAAGCATTTGAGGGGAGTTAAGAGGATTTAAAAACTCTGAATCTGGTACATTCCGCTATCATTTCTGTGATTAAATCATGTTACGTCTAGGTTTGTAAGACGTAAGACAAATTTCAGGCCAGCTGGTGAGAAAGGTCATGTTCTTAGCTATGCCGCTGTCAGCTAATTACTCACCCACATAATGCCTTTCAGCGGTCGCACATACGCCCAGAAATCAGCCTTCCTAATAAACACGGAGATTGTAATTAATCTCTGAACTGACTGTGGTGTGCAGTATTCACACTGTTCTTTCACATGTACCTCAGGGTAAAGGTGGCATCATCTGGGACAGAAAGGAAGATTGTGGAGGCTGAGGGGGTGGTGTTGCAATTACAGCCTGGGCTGTGCTGTCCACAACACGTTTGTGAAACCCTTTCCATAGACGGATAATCTGGAAATGTGCGCTAGACAATACCGGCATTTCGATTACAGAAAAGCAGGATGGGGTATCAGAACAGCCTTGGAGCCGGCATCAGAGAAACTTCGTTTAATGTGGGCCCTGTCATCAACCAGCAGACCGACCTCGGGTCAATGTCCTCTGATTCTCGACGCCCTCTGTGAATGGGCACTGACGACCCTACCTTGCAGGATTGCTGAAAGGGTTACAGATAAACATACAAAGCACCTGGCATAGTTCTGGCACACAGTAGGTGCTCAGTCAAAGGTAACTCTTGCCGTATTATTACCTTTATAATTAGAATTGGCAGCTTTTGGCTTGGACCTAGTGAAGAGAGGGGACGAGTACAGGAGAAGACATTCATGAGTTTGTTTTTTAATCTGTTTCATTCAGTTAATTATTTAATATTTAACCGGTTAATTATTCATAGTCAAACAGAAGGCATAATAGATGTGTGCTTATTAAACAATCACTTGCTTCCCTAACTCCCTTTGCCACGAACGCACCACGTGCACGAAGGGAAGGGGGGTGTTCTCTCGACGGCTGGTATTTTTCTTAGAAGAGACAATTAATTACCAGTAGTCAGGATCCATCCTTTTTCCACAAGCTGGTTTTGGGGTCCAAAGCATTTAGAAACCTGCCTTCATGCACACAGATCCCCCATGTGCTTCTCCTCAGATGATCTGAAGGAAGCGATGGGGAGACGTGAACATTGGGTTGGAAAGCGACGCTGGCAGGAAACGCAGCAAGGCAGGCAAGCCTAGGCCATACTAAGCCCTGGGAGCCACCAGGCCCGGGAGGAAAGTCCTGGTGTGGCGAGACTTGCGGTTTCCCAGACGGACGGCAAGCCTCAGCTGCAGTGGAGTTCTCAGGCTGCTGAAGGCTCACGTCTCTCTCTTTCAAGCCCTTCCCCAGCTAACTTCTTCCCGATATACAGGCTTCTGTCTATTAACTTTACCCAAATATGTCTTCTCCATTTGAGAGGCAATTTAGAAATCACTGCACGGCATCGTGCGGGTCCCGCAGGGATGCCTTTGAATCTTACAGAAGAATATGAAAAGCAAGATGAATTCACAGAAAACAGGAAATGCCTACTGAAGTACCTCAAGTACTAACAGCCAAATCCAGTGCAAACTTTTTTTTTAACCATGAGGTTAAAATAACCTTAAAAAGGAGAAGTCAAAGATTAAAACGTTTCAGAAATAAATTCACAGGTCTGCAAGAAAGAAGTCAGGGCCAAAATACAAACAGGATGACAACTAGTTTTATTAGAAGAAAGAAAAAGCAGACAAGAAGACTGAATAAATCAGCCCGAAGAAGAGCTCACCCCTTGGGGGGAACAAAGAAATAAAAAGAGGAAGGCACCAAATTAATGATGTTAAAGAAGATGAAATCCTAAACTCGGCAGTAAGTGTGTCTTTAAATGGGGAAAGAAAGAAATTAAGAAAATTGGGAAGCAACGGTGATCTTGCAAAAGTCTCTATGAGAAGAGATGAGAAGGAAGATTCAGCATACATGAGGGCAAATGGATCAGCAGCTAACCAAAAGGTCGGCAGTTCGAATCCACCAGCCGCTCCTTGGAAACCCTGTGGGGCGGTCTACTCTGTCGACAGCTCTTAAGCACTGTGCCACCAGGGCTCCAATGTGACTCAGTGTAATGCGATGTAACAAATAACCAGTAAAACTGTCCATCAATAAACTGGTCATTTCTTAAAGCGCCGAGCTTCTTACCACAGGAAGCGTTCTGGATCACGAGCAGGAGAGGTGGGGGGTGGGGGGTGAGGGGACAGGGGGACGGGGACCTAAAAAGCCCAAGCCCAGAGCAGCTGCTTCCTTGGGACTCTGGTTAGGCCACTTCGGTGACCCGGGGCACCTTCTGCCCTCTCTGTTCATCTTTGTTCTTGACTCAGTGACGCTCTTAACTGCACATGTTGGCTCTCGTGGGCTGGGGACACATTTTCATTTTAATTTTTAATTTAGTAATTGAAAAAGTCTCTTCCTTTTGCTTACATAAATAATATATGTCTCTTGTTCAAAAGTCAAACCTTGCAAAAATACAAAATGAAAGAAAGTGAAAGCGTCCTAGGATCCTAACACCTACAGATGATGCCTACTGTGCAGAATTTTAAGCACTGGCACGTATCCAGTTTTTATACACACACAATAACGTGGTGATTATACATAGATTTTTAATGAGACCATACTGTTTGGTAGTTGGTGTTTCGCTGAACACTTTTCCTAACCCAACATACACACTTATCTTCTTTTTTTAATTTTTTTATTGTGGTGAAATAAATTTTATAGTTTCTATAAAATACAGTCAAACCAATTTAATAGTTTCTCCAGGTACAATTCAATGACGTTGACTAGACTCTTCATGTTGTACAACTCCTATCACTATCTTTTTCCTAATTATTCCACCACCATTAACATAAACTCAAGGCTCCCCAAGAAACCCCCTCCTTTCTCCTTCCCTGCACCCCTGGTATCCACTAATAATCTTTGGTCTCTAGAAAAGCAAAACCAAACCCATTGTCGTCGAGTCGAATCCAACTCATAGCGACCCTACAGGACAGAGTAGAACTGCCCCATAGGGTTTCCAAGGAGCGACCAGTGGATTTGAACGGCCGACATTTTGGTTAGCAGCCAAGCTCTTCCATATTTTCTTATTTCATTTAAGTGGGCTCATACAATATTTGTCCTTTCATGACTGACTTTTTTCAGTCAGCATTAATGTTCTCAAGGTTCATCCATGTTGTGGCATGTATCAGGACTTCATCTCTCTTTATGGCTGAGGACTATTCCAGTGTATGTAGAGAACACATTTTGTTTATCCATTCATCTGTTGGTGGACATTTGGGTTGTTTCTACCTTTTAGGTATTGTGAAAATTGCTGCAGTGAACACTGGTGTGCAGGTTTCTGTTTGCGTTCCTATTTTCACTTCTTTCGGGTATACACCTAGGATTGGGATTGCTGGGTCATACAGTAGTTCTGCGTTCAACCTTTTGAGAAACTGTCAAACTTTGTCGTAGCAGCTGTATCATTTAGCATTCCCAGAAGCAATGGATGATGGTTCCAACTTCTCCACAGCCTTCCCAACACCTACTGAGTTCCCTTTTTTGGATCACTGCCATTCTAATGGATGTGAGGTAGTATCTCCTTGTGGTTTTGATTTGCATTGGCTGCTAACTGACAGGTAGGCAATTCGAACCCCTCCTTGAAAGAAAGATGTAGCAGTCTGCTTCTGTAAAGATTTACAGCCTTGGAAACTCCATGGGGGCAGTTCTACTCTGCCATGAGTCAGAATCAACTTGATGGCAGTGGGTTTGGTTATTTGGTTTTTAACGGCTAATGACATTGAGCATCTTTTCACGTGCTCATTAGCCATTTGAATATCCTCTTTGTTGAAATGTTTGTTCAAGTCCTTTGTCTATTTTCTGATTGGATTGTTTGTCTTTTTGATGGTGACTTGTAGACATTGATATGTATATAGTTTGGATATTAGACCTTTATCAGATACATGGTCCCTGAAAATTTTCTCCCAATTTGTAAGCTGTCTTTTCTCTTTGTTGATAAATTCCTTGGTTGAACCAAAGTAATTAATTTTTATGAAGTTCCAATTATCTATTTTGTCTTTTGCTGCTTGTGTTTTTGTGGTCGTAAGATTTATCTTCTTTTTAATGACTGCACAGAACATCTCACCGTCTGGAGGTACTAGAGTTTAGTTAGTCAGATGATAGAGATTTAAATTGTTGCCATCCTTCCATGAGCACAAGCCATGCTTTAGCAAAAATCCTTGTCCATTTCTCTTCACAGTGCTGTGTTTCCATAGGATTAATTCCTTGAATAGAATTTCTAGGTCAAATGACATGAATATTTTAAATTTAAATATATTGTCAAATTGTTCTCCAAAACTGTTCTATCAATCTAGATCTTCTCTAACAGTATATGGGAGTATCTTAATACTGTTTTTTCAAATTATTTTTTATATCCTTGCCAATTTTATAGGCAAAAAAATGACCTGTTGTTTTAATTGCATTATTTAATTATTAGTGGAGTATATTTATTAAAGAGCTGGTGGCGCAGTGGTTACGAGCTCAGCTGCTAACCAAAAAGTCAGCAGTTCGAATCCACCAGCTGCTCCTTGGAAACCCTAGAGGGCAGTTCTACTCTGTCCTATAGGGTCACTATGAGTCGGAATCAACTCGACGGCAATGGGATATTTATTAAATGAGTGCCTGAGTGGTGCAAACAGTTAAGCGCTCGACTACTAGCCAAAAGGCTGGTGGTTCAAATCCATCCAGAGGCACCTCGGAAGACAGGGCTGGCAATCTGCTTCCGAAAAGTCACAGTCTAGAAGACCCTATGGGGCAGTTCTACTTTGCACACACGGGTTTATCAGAGTCAGAAGAGACTCGACACCAGCAACCTATTTATGAAATGTATCAATTTCCTGTTCCTGAAGTACTGGTTCCTATCCTTTGCCCGTTTCTCCATCACAATATTTATTTTTCATATGATCATTTTAAGAGTGCCTCAGTATTTAGAAAATTAGCTCTCTGTCTCGCCTGTTAGGCTGTCACATAAATATATTTTCCATTTACACATCTATATGGAAAGAATTCCTGATATAAAAACGGGCAATAAAACTTGGAAGAAAAGGGAACTCTGCAGAAGCAAAGGTGATCGATAAAATTTTACCACTGAAAAGTATTCAACATAATTATGAAAGTATGTGGTAGGCAAATTTTATTTTATGGGAGAAAACTTATTTAAACGTTGAATCAAAGAAACCTGCTTGTTAAAAATATTTGTTATAATAAACACCTACATAGTAATATTACTGGATAGGAATATTCCAGTTGAACCAATAGGTGCGCGCACGTGCGCGCGCGTGTGTGCATGCACACAATTGTATTCTATGGACTCAGCGCTGTGTTAACCACCAAAGGAAATTAAAAAAAAAAAGTCAAAGATGCGACTCCTTTACCCCAGCTGGCTGTTCACAGATGCGAAACAAGAAAGACGGAAAACCAGAACCACGCAAGGGTGACACACATAGTGTGCATGCGGATCTTACTGGAGTGAAGAAAATGTTCTGCTGTTCACTTTATATTGCACTGATGACTGCATAACTTGGTAAATTTACTAAAAATCACTGGACTGTATACTTGAAATGAGTTAAATTGTTGACATGTAAACTATACCTCGGTATAGCTGGTGGGTTCAAACCTCCGACCTTTCAGTTAGCAGCCAAGCACTTAACCACTTGCACCACCAGGGCTCCTTAACTAGCACAGAGCAGAAACCAAGTCAATACCCACTGACCTGATTTTACTTACGTTTGTGGCAGAACACTAGTGTGGTCTGTACAAATGCATTTTAAAATAAACATGATGCTTTAGAAACACCAAGCTTTAATAAAAAACGATAAAATAATACAATGGTAGGAGACATGTGAAAAGGTGTGGCTACCTCTCAGGAACAAACAAAGTGTGGGGAGCTTTAAAAATACAATTCTCACAGGGGTTTCAAATAACACGGGGAAAGAAAGGCATGTACTAGGTGTTTCTGGAGTTCCTTCTAATTGTGTCCTGTTGGCTCCTAACAAAGAACCAGCAGCTGAGTCAGGATTATTTTGGGCAAATTTTAGGAAATTAAAACAAAGATTAAAAAAAAGAAAAAAAGAATAGGGGTCAGGCTGTTTACCTAGCACAGACAGATGGCTGTATTTATGTAGTTACAGGAGTAATACAGAAAGGCTTCCAAAGTTCCATATGAGGCATATTTGCCAAGAAAATGCTTCAGGTTGGCAGAAGGTAGAAACCTCGTATTGGGTAAATATTTACCAACATTTAAGAATTTTTATACTAATATCTCATTTGTAGTAGAACATGCTTTATGTTCTGAAATCTCTTTCTCCATTCTGTTTTATATGTGATGATAAAATCAAAACATAATCACCTGTCGAGGACGAATCCAGCACCTGTGAAACTATATTTCAAATAATTGACTTCCTAATTACAATGGAGGGTAGGGACTGGCAGGAGGAAGCCAGCTGTCTCCATCAATATGGTCTCCAGCAATGGACTAACAAGCTCTCAAGCAGAGAGCGGTTGGTACAACCACAAAGAACTGCTAAAACGATCTTGCATTATTCCTGTCTGCACAATAAATAGCTTAGTCTGAGGCTCAATGGTAGACTCCAGGCAAAATTTGAGAGTGCTCAGCTCAGAGCAATCCTGTACCAGCCCTGTCTAAGGCAGAAAGGCAGACCACCATCAACATCATTGTTATCATCTACAGATGTCGATGGAGAGTTTGCTTTACGCAGGGCACTGTAAAAGGGACACAGAACGTATAAATTCTGAACTTAAAGGAGCTTACAGTGCAGTTGGAGAGGTGTGAATTTACAAATATACATATGCAGAAACAAAACATTCCCTCGGTAATGTGGGACAAATTGCAAATGGGTGGGACAGACAGCAGGCGATGCTCTGAATTAAGGGAGGAGACCACCTACTCTGAGCAGAAGTTCTCAGGGCTACACGAAGCCATGGACTTGGGCAAGCAAGTAAAAGAGGGTTGAGATTTAAATAATCCCAAGAAAAGGATGGTGGGGTAATGTGAGCAGGGGCAAGGGGCCGAGTGTAAGTCAGTTTGCTCAAGTGAAGAGTTGTTATGGATTGAATTGTGTCCCTCCAAAATTTGTGTGTCAACTTGGCTAGTCCATGATTCTTAGTATCATGTCATTGTCCACCATTTTGCCATCTGATCTGATTTTCCTATGTGTTGTAAATCCTGCCTCTATGATGTTAATGAGGTGGGACTGGCAGCAGTTGTGTTGGTGGGGCAGGATTCAATCTACAGGGCTGTGCTGTGTCTTGAGTCAGTCTCTTCTGGGATATAGAAGAGATGGGTGAGCAGAGGGACCGAGGAGACCTCATACCACCAAGAAACTAGTGCTGGGAGCAGAGTGTGTCCTTTGGACTCAGGGTCCCTGCACTGAGAAGCTCCTAGACCGGGAGAAGATTAATGACAAGGACCTTCCCCCAGAGCTAACAGAGGGAAAAAGCCTTCCCCTGAAGCTGACCTGAATTTGGACTTCTGGCCTAGTAGACTGTAAGAGAATAAATTTCTGTTTGTTAAAGCCATCCACTTGTGGTATTTCTGTTCTAGCGGCACTTGATGACTAGGACGAGAGTTGAGAAGAGTAGTGAGCATGGTGGGCACAGAGCTATGAACACCGCACTCAGAAGCCTCAATGGTGTGAGCTGGCAGTGGGGGGCCACTGAGGGTTTGAACGTGGGGAGTCACACATGCCAGGTGCTTCTTTAGGTGGAGTGACTTGGCAATAGTGAGCGGGACAGTATGGACAGAGGAACTGAAGGGGACTTCTGGGCAGGAAAAGCTTTTTAAAAAAGGTTAAAAATATAATTACAATAGACTAGGAATATCTAGGAGAAATCTGGGAGATGTTTCAGTGTCAGAATGATGAATTGTTTGCAGAGGGTAGAGGGTCTACAGGACAGTTCTAAGAGCATACAATGCCCCAGGTTCAGACAGGTGACTGTGATGGAGCAACCAGCCCCCTCCCCCCACCCCGAATTCTGAGACCCCAGCTCAGCCCTGCCCAGGCACTGAAGGGCACCAAAAGGCACCTCTTTGCTCTCCTGTGTCTCCTTTTCATCACTGGAGATAGAAGAAGACCTGATCATTTTGCACTTCAGTTATACAAAAAAATATAAACCAACCCACATGAGTTTACTCAACTCCATTTAGGAGCTCAGTATGGTCTTTGCCTGGCTTCTGCCTGTGCAGAAGAAATATAAACTGTAGCCTTTCCCAGCAGGAGATTCACATGTGGAATCTGGAGACACAAACATACATTAGTTAGTGAGCGTCACAAAATGGTATGTGACTTAGGGCAACATTATGTATTATAGATTACGGAAGTTCAGAGACATTTAGAATCAAAGATCAAATAGCTAGAAAAAATAAATGGCCTAAAATGAGCATCATTTTGCTTAAAAGGACTCTTGCATTTTCCTTATTAAAAATAAGACTTCAAAACAGAGGAAGTGACAGGCTTTGAGGAAGAGGGAAAACATCCAAGTTGATGCATGAAGAGTAAACACAAGAAGAACCCTCAGCGCACTCACTGAAAGTTGTTGTTGTTGTTAGGTGCTGTCAAGTCAATTCCGACTCATGGTGACCCTACATACACCAGAATGAAACTGCCCAGTCCTGTGCCATCTTCACAATCACTGCTATGTTTGAGCCCATTGTTGCAGCCACTGTGCCAATCCATCTCATTGAGGTCTTCCTCTTTTTCACTGATCCTCTACTTTACTCAGCATGATATCCTTCTCCAGGGACTGGTCCCTCCTGATAATATGTCTAAAGCATGTGAGATGAAGTCTTGCCATCCTTGCTTCTAAGGAGCATTCTGGTTGTACTTCTTCCAAGAGAGATTTGTTTGTTCTGGCAGTCCATGGTATATTCAATAATTAGACTTTTTGGGGATTACTGGACTATGGCTCTGAACTGATACTAATTCGAGGAGACCCAAAATGTCACTGTGGCCCATCAGTCGGAGTAGGGGTATATGGAGGTCAGGTAATGGAGTCTTAGCTCAGATCCATTTCACAGTGGATCCAGAGGGCCCCTAAACCTATCCTGTAGTGATCTCCCAGTTTCAGAATGCGTAACTGGAACGGACATACTTAGCAACTGGCAAAAGCCCCACACTGGATCCCTGACAAGTGGATTAAGGGCTATTATGGTAGGAAAAGCCAAGCAGAAGCCGTTAGAACTGCCCCTACCTAGGAAAATAGTAAACCAAAAGCAATACCACATTCCTGGAGGGACTGCAGAGATTACTGCCACCATCAAGGACTTGAAGGATGCAGAGGTGGTTATTCCCATCACATCACCATTCAACTTGCCTATTTGGCCTGTCCAAAAACCAGATAGTTCTTGGAGAATGATAGTGGATCATCATAAACTTAACCATGTGGTGACTCCAATTGCAGCTGCTGTTCCAGATGAGCTTTCATTGCTTGAGCAAATTAATATAGCTCCTGGTACCTGGTATGTAGCTACTGATCTCGTCAATGTCTTTTTTTTTTTATTCCAGTTTTGAAGGACCACCAGAAGCAGTTTGCCTTCATCTGGCAAGGCCAGAAATACACTTTCACTGTCCTATCTCAGGAGTATATCAACTCTCCAGCCCTGCCATAACTTAGTCCACAGGGACCTTAATCACCTTTCCCTTCCACCGGTCACCACACAGGTCCATTACATTGACAACATTATGCTGATTGAGCCTAGTAAGGAAGAAGTGTCAATGACTCTGGACTTATTGGCAATACATTTGCATTCTAGAGGGTGGGAAACTAATCCCACAAAATTCAGGCGCCTTCCACCTCAGTGAAATTTCTAGGGGTCTAGTGGTGTGGAGCATGTCAAGATATTTCTTCTAAAGCGAAGGATGAGTTATCGTATCTGGCTCCTCCCCCAACTAAAAAGGAGGCAGAACACCTAGTGGGCCTTTTCAGATTTTGGAGGCAACAGATTCCTCATCTGGGTGTGCTACTATGGCCTATTTATCAAGTGACTCTAAAATTGGCTAGTTTTGAGTGGGGCCCAGAACCAGAGAAGGCTCTGCAACAGGTTCAGGCTGCTGTGCAAGCTGCTCTGCCACTTGGACCATATGATCCAGCTGATCCAATGGTGCTTGAAGTGTCAGCGGCAGATAGAGATGCTGTTTGGAGTCTTTGGCAGGCCCCTACTGGTGAATCACAGCGCAGACCCTTAGGATTTTGCAGCAAAGCCCTGCCATCCTCTGCAGGTAACTACTCTCCTTTTGAGAAACAGCTTTTGGCTTGTTACCGGGCCTTGGTAGAGACTGAATGCTTAACCATGGGCCTCCAAGTCAGCATGTGGCCTGAGCTGCCCATCATGAACTGGGTGTTGTCTGACCCACAAAGAAAGAGTCACCTTTAATGGGAAATTCTACATATAAAATCATAGTTCCAGTGAGCGCCTAGCAGGCCCAGCTCCTTGGACTACCACTGATCAGAATGTGGACATAGACCACTGATCAGAACGTGGACATAGACCACTGATCAGAACGTGGCTGTAGACCACTGGTCAGAACGTGGATAGAGGACATATTTTTAAAGGTACCATATACTGAGCACTCACTGTGTGTCAAGAGCAATGCCAAGCACTTCTCATACCTTGGCTCATGTCACCCTGGACTGTGAGATAAGCACGATTGTCCCTGTTGTAAAGATAAGGACACTGAAGACTTGAGAGGTTAAAGAACTTGCCCAGGAGCACACAGCTAGGAAGTGAAGGAATGTCTCCTATGCTCACGTCTCAGCCATCACTGTCTCTGTGCCGACCTGTCCATTCCCTCCCCAACTGCATTTTTAGTGGTGATGGGATTGTCCAGGTCTCCGCGTGGAGAGACTGGCCAGTGAAGCTGCTCCCACTCGACAGATGCCTTCTACCTCTGACTGTGCCCTGGATGCAGCTGCAGAGCAGTGGGGTGGGGCCCCACAGTGACCCTTTCCAGAGGCCCTACGCTGCCAATCACCCTTTAAAAAATGGAGAATTTGACTTTCCGGAGGAAAGCTATTTTCCATTACTAAAATGTACAAGCATGGTTAACTGCAGAAAACTAGGTACTTTTGAATAGAGGCTGTTGGTAAGGAGGTCTGTGAAGGTCGGATCCCTATGCATAAATCTACCCTTGGGCCAAAGCAAGGACTAAGGTGAGACAATTTTTTTGAAAAAGCAAGTAGGCCTTCAAAGTAAGGTGTAGCATGGATGCTTCTGTTATTAAACTAAACATTTATGGAGAACCTCCTACATGTGAGGCACCATGCTAAATTCTTGCACATGTCATTTCATTTACCTTCTTTCTTCCCAGAAATACCCAAGGAGAGGCCACTGGGAGTCCCCCATTCTTCCTGTAGAGGAAGCCTTCCATTCTTCCACAAGCATTGTCTTGGTCCCGCGTGACTCCAGCCCCAACACCCGAGTCTCCTGCCCACTGGGTTTATGCCAGCTGACACCAGAATAGAGGATGGTGCAACTCTGAGGGTGGACGTTCAAAGCACTGAGTCTCCATTCCGTGAGTACCCGCAGTCTGAACGCAGCTGTGTCCAGGGGCTCGGATGCTGTGCCCTGGGGCACGGTCTGCCGACTTTTCTTCCAGGAGGAAAGAGGCAGCACTAGATACCTGTGTCCGTGCTTCTCAGACCAGGACATTCCCATCTGCCAGGCCTTGTAAGCTCTTCCATCTGGCTCCTCATTCATAACTCCTAAACTACCACGGATAAGGATTTCTAGCTCTACTCCTGCCTCTTCTGGGAACAGGCTTTATCGTGACTTTCAGCCAGCTTGGCCAACATCAGGCAGGCCTTCCACTCAATTCCTTTCCTTTCTGCACCCATAGAATGCCCTGAAGACCTTGTATAGGGCAACCTCCCTGCAGGCCCTGCCTTCATGCATACAGACAAGTCAACAGCCTTTTACCAGCTCCCTGCGGCCTCACTGAGCAGCCATGCCTGCAGGCTGTGTCCTGCTGGGGCCTGGCCCTGGGAGCACATGCCCAGCCTGCACAGCATCACTGAAGCAGGCCCGGCCACTCTAATAGTAATAATAAAACCTGGGAAAATTAGTTCCAGCACTGCCAGTTCCAATGGGCAGCCTGCATGTCCACATGCCCTGCCCCTGCAGGTCTGACTGTAACAAATCCAGGTCTCAATGGTGTGTTCAGGCCTGAGAGCCAGAAGGCCGAGCTGCCTCTGAAGTACCAACACCAGAGTGATCACGGCTCTCACGTCCTTTATCAGGCCAGCCTGGCGTCCTCTCCGCCTGCAGCGCACTCCCCTTCCCCTTCCTCTGGTTTCCTCCTCTTAATCCTCAGGTCTTACCTCCCAGAGGTCCGAGCTGGCCCCCAGCACCTTCAGTACCGGGCACAGAATGAAGCTTGACAAGTATTTGTTCAATGGGTGAAGGAATGCACAGTTGACCGAAGGAATGAATAAAGCAGGGACAGGGACTGAGGGTGAAGGAATCAGACGTGATTAACAGCAGGTGCAGGAAGCAACACACGTATTCACATTCATATAATCCCATGTGGTTACACCCCACTCACAAAATAACTGGCTGGAACAAGGACTGAAAGCCTGTCTGTCTCTCCTACTCCCATCTCCATCTTCTTGTTTATGTCAATATCTACATATCTTTGGAGCCCTGGTGGCACAGGGGTTAAGAGCTCGGCTGCTAACAAAATGGTCACCAGTTCGAATCTCCCAGCTGCTCCTTGGAAACCCTATGGGGCAGTTCTACTCTGTCCTCTATGAGTCAGAATTGACTCCATAGCAACAGGTTTTTAAAATCTATCTATCTATCTATATAGTGCTTAGGAGCCCTGGTGGCACAGTGGTTAAGAGCTATGGCTGAAAACCAAAAGGTTGGCAGTTCAAATCCACCAGCCGCTCCTTGGAAACCCTATGGGGTAGTTCTACTCTGCCCTATAGAGTTGCTATGAGTCAGAATTGACTCGACAGCAAAGGGTTTTTTGTTTTTGTATGTGTATATATATGGAGCCTTGGTGGTGAAATGGTTAAGTGCTTGGCTGTTAACTGAAAGGCTGGTGGTTCCAACCCACCCAATGGCTCCACCAGAGAAAGACCTGGTGAGCTGCTTCCATAAAGATTATAGCCAAGAAAACCCTATGGGGTAGTTATACTCTCACATGCGGTTGCGGAGTCCGAATCAACTCAACAGCATACAACAACGTGTGTGTGTGTGTGTGTGTGTGTGTGTGTGTGTACACATAACAAAGAACCCATTGCTGTTGAGTTGATTCCAACTCATAGCGCCCCTAGAGGACAGAGTAGAACTGCCCCATAGGGTTTCCAAGGAGCAGCTGGTGGATTCAAACTGTCAACCTTTTGGTTAGCAGCTGAGCTCTTAACCACTGCACCACCAGGGCTCCCACATACACATAAAGAGAGGATATGTATATATGAATCAATCTCTCTTTCTAAACACACACACACACACACACACACACACACACACACACAGATATACACACAGACATCCAAGAAAAAGTGGGAGATTGGAACAGCTGTCACAATTTAAGCAGTTCCTTCCTAAATATTTCAGCACCAGGATGCCTTTCTGTCAAAATTTTGTGGACCTGCAGTTTTAGGATTTGTTGACATAAATTACATTAAATTGAGTGGCGCCTTTAAATGAACATTCTACATTTAGTAATTAGAGGAAAAAGACACTTTTAAACAGTCTATCTTTGCCTTAGGGGTCATCTTGAATTTAGTGACAAGAACAAGAAGTACTGAGAAAAACTCTCATTGGGTCTCATTTATGAAACAGTGAGCTGAATTATCAACTGACAGCTAAATTCAGAGGTCCAGCAGCGGTGGTATGAAGAATCTTAGTCGTTTTCAATTCTAATTGCTTCAGAAAAACACGGTGACTCATGACTGTCAGAGCCTGAAATTTAAACAGGCTTTGTGGAAAAATGACGATAACGAGATGCTTGGCCTAAACTCACCACATTATGGCCAAGGCAATCGGCACTCAGCACAGAGCTTCCCTTTATTTCCAATGTTCAAGCTCTCTGTTAATTAGTTTTAGCTTGTAGAGACTGTCTGCCTTTACAATCAGAAGGAGACACTAGGAAAGAAAAGACTTCTGGGGTCCGTGTGGATGTCTATCGGTATGCTTGCATTTAGGAGAGGCCCATCCTGGGGAACTTGGCCACATCCTAATTAAGAATACACCACGCTTGTATTTTTCTGGCACCTCAGATCCTGACATCTCTATTGCATTCTTTTTACTGGAAACTAAACAATAACTTTTTTTTCACGATGGAGATAAAATTCACGTAACATCAAATTCACCGTTTCAAAGTGTACGTTTCGGTGGTTTTTAGTATGTTCACAATGTTGTACAACCATCACCAGTATCTAGTTCCAGAATATTTCCAACACTCCAAAAAGAAACCCTTACCTATCAACAGTCATGCCCCATTTCCCCTTTCCCTCAGCCCCTAACCAAAAAGCCAAACTCAATGCCATCGAGTTGATTCCAACTCATAGCGATGCTGTAGGACAGAGCAGAACTGCCCCGCAGGGTTTCCAAGGAGTGGCTAGTGGATTCAAACTGTCAGCCTTTTAGTTAGCAGTGGAGCTCTTAACCACTGCGCCACCAGGGCTCCTCCCTCAGTCCCTAGCCGCCACTAATCTGCTTTCTGTCTGTGGATTTGCCTAGGTTGAGCACTGCATATAAACAGAATCACACAATTTAAGATCTTTTATGACTTGCTTTGTTCACTTAGCATATTGTTTTCAAATGTCATCCATGTTGTACCATTTATCAGCACTTCATTTCTTGTTATTGTTGAATTGTATGGATCTACCACATTTTGTTTATCCATTCGTCAGCTGATGGACATTTGAGTTGTTTCCACTTTGTGGTTATTATCAATAATGTTGCTATGATAATTCATGTACAAGTTTTTGCATGAACAGATGTTTTCAAATCCCTTGGGTATATACCTAGGAGTAAAATTGCTGGGTCATATGATAACTCCATGTTTAACTGTTTGAGGAACTGCCAAACTGTTTTCCATATTGGCTGTACTGTCTTACATTCCCACGGGCAATGTATGAGGGTTCCACAGTTTCTCCACATCGTTGTCAACGTTTGTTATTTTCCTTTTTATTTATTATAGCCATTTTCGTAGGTGTGAAACAGTAACTCACTGTGGTTTTGAACTGCATTTTCCTCATGACTAATGATGGTCAGTATCTTTTCATGTCACTATTGGCCATTTCTAGATCTTCTTTGGATCTAGATCTTCTTTGGAGCAATGTCCATACATAGCCTTTGTCCATTTTTTAATTGGATTTTCTTTTTATTATTGAATTGTAAGAGTTCTTTATATATTCTGGATACTAGGCTTTTATCTGTATGATTCGCAAATATTTTCTCCCATTCTTTGGGTTGTCTTTTCACTTTTTTGATAGCGTCCTTTGAAGCACAAAAGTTTTTAATTTTGATGAAGTCTAATTTATCTTTTTTTTTTCTTTTTTTGCTTGTGCTTTTGGTGTCATATTTAAGAAACCATTGCTTAATCCAAGGTCATGAAGATTCACACCTATGTTTTCTTCTAACAGTTTTATAGTTTTGGCGCTTACATTTAGATCTTTGGTACATTTTGAGTTAATTTTTTTATACAGTGTGAAGTATATTGGCACGTAGCTAGTCAGTTGTTGCAGTACTATTTGTCGAAAAGCCTACTATTTCCCTATTGAATGGCCTTATCACCCCTGTAAAAAATCAACTGATAAAAACATAGGTTTATTTCTGAACTCTCAATTCTATTTTATTGACCTATATGCTTATCCTAAATGCCAGCACCACAGTATCTTGATTACTGTTGCTTTGTAGTAAGTTCTGAAATCAGGAAGCATGAGTTCTTCAACGTTTTTCTTCTTTTTCAAGATTCTTTTGGCTATCTGGGGTCCCTTGCATTTCCATATCAATTTAGGATCGGTTTGTTCGTTTCTATAAAAAGGCAGTTGGAATTCTGATAGGGATTGCATTAAATCTATATATCAATTCAGATAATGCTGACATCTTAATAATATTAATCTTCTAATCTATGAATTCCAGAGGTCGTTCCATTTATTTTAGGTCTTTATTTCTTTCAACAATATTTTACAGTTTTCAGTGTACAAGTCTTACACTTTGTTGGTTAAATTTATTCCTAAGTATTTTATTCTTTTCTATGCTATTGTAAATGGAATTGTTTTCTTAATTTCATTTTCAAACTGTTCATTGCTGGTGAATAGAAATACAACTGATTTTTGTATATCAAGCTTGTATCATGCAACTCTGCTAACCTTGTTTATTACCTTTAATAATTTTTTGTGGATTGCTTAGGGCTTTCTATCAAAGATCATGTCATATGTGAGTAGTTAAAGTGTTGTTTCTTCCTTTCTAATCTGGATGCCTTTTATTTCTTGTTTTTGCTTAACTGCCTAGGCTGGAACTTCTAGTGCAATGTTGAACAGAAAGGGTGAAAGCAGAAATTCTTGTCTTCTTCCTGAACTTAGGGGAAGATTTTGTTCTTCACCATTGATTTTCATTGTGGGTTTTCATAGATGCCCTTTATCAGGTTGAGAAAGTTCCCTATTCCTGGGTATTTTTTCATGAAAGGATGTTAGATTTTGTCCAATGCTTTTTCCGCATCTACTGAGAGGATCATGTGTTGTTTTTCCTTTACTTATTAATATGGTGTATTCCACTGATTGATTTTCATATATTGAATCAATCTTGCATTCCTGGAATACAGTCCTAAAAAAAACTCTTAAAAGAACTGGAAGGATGATCCACATGCTAATGTTATCACACACTAATTTGGTGATTCACAGTTTTCAGGGAACATTCACAGATAACAACCCCAGAAAAGTGACCACACAGTTATCATTAATTTTCATTTCACAAACAAATAAACTGAAACTCAAAAACTTGATCAAGGACACAACCCTGGCCAGAGGTGGAGCCAGGACCGGGACTCAGGTCTCCATTTCCAGTCTATATGTTCAATGACGCATAGATAGGAAACGTCTTTTAATTATACTAAAAAGATAACCACAGCATCGTTAAAAAAAAAAAAAAAAAAAAGTAAGGGACACATCTTGTTCAAAACTAGAATCCCAGTGTCTAAAGTTTCACTGAAGCCACAGAAGCATTTAATGGTCATTTATTAATGATCCTTCTCGATAGGTCATTCCTATCGCTATAGGAACAGCAGGAGTATCTCCTGTGTCCAAAACCCTCATTTTACCTCACATCACACTTGAGCAACTGTCCCATTTCTCTGCTCTCCTTTATAGCAAAACTCCTTGAAAGAGCTGTCTATACTCTCTAACTCAACTCTCTCTCCTCCTTCTCCTAACTCCAGTCAGCACCACCGTGCTGACCCGGCTCTGGCATTCCCAGGGCGCATCCTCAGTCTTCATCTTTCTGGAATTCTCAGCACTCTTTGGTTCAATGGATAATCCTCTCCTTCAAGAATCACTTTCCCCTTGGCTACTGATTCACCTTTTCTTGGTTATCCTTCTTCTTCAATGACTGCTTCTACCCAGTTTCCTTTAAAAGATCCCTCTCACCTTCCTGACTTTAAATGATTGTGTAACCCTGGGTTCAGTCCTACAATCATTTCTCTTTTTCAAATATAATTACGTCCTGGGTGATCTCATCTTGTCCAAATTTATATTGCTAAGGTACACCTTTTCCCTCAATTCCAAACAGGTGTATCTAACTACTTCCCATTAGCTTCACTTTAACATCTGACGAGCATTCCAAATTTTATACATTTAAAACTGAACTTAATTTCATTTTCGAATTGTTCATTGCTGGTTTATAGATTCTCCCTACAAACCCGCTCTTTCCACAGTCTTCCCCATTTTAGTTAATGGGAACCTCATTGTCCTAGTTGCTCATATCAAAATCTTAGCCTCATCTTGACTCTTCCCTCTCTCACACTGCATGTCGGGTCTACTGGCAAATCCTACTGGCTCAACCTTCAAAATACATCCCGAATCCCATCACTTCGATTAACCTCCACTGGTATAAACCACTATCACCACCTCTTATTTGACTTTTACTAAGGTCCCTCTGCTTCTACCCTGTCCCCTGAAAAGTATCTTCTCCACACAACTGCCAGAGTGATCATTTCAAAACACAAATCAGATCATGTCACTCCTGTGCTCAAAAACTTCCAATAGCTTCCCATCTTAAGGAAAATGGAACCTCAAGTCCATACTATATAACCTATTAGGTCCTACATGCTCTGACTAGCGCTTTCTCCATGATGTGGCTGTTACTAGGCTCCCCTCTTACCAGGTAACTGTAGTCACAATGGCTTCCTTCTCCAAACATGCCAAACAGGTGCCTGCCTCAGGGCCTTTGCACTTGCTGTTCCCTCACCTGTCTATCTACTTCAAGATAGCTATACTGCTCACTTCCTCATTTGTCAGGTCTCTGCTCAGCCATCACTTTAGTAGCTAGGTCATCTCTGCCTGTCCACCCTACTGAAAATAACACTCTCCCAATCACTCGCTCTCACCTCACTCTGCCCTATTTTTCTTCATAGCACTTATCACCTGACATTTACATATTTGTTCACATGTTTATCATCTCCCTCTACTAATATGTAAACGTCACAAGAACAGGGACCTTTGTCGGTTTCGTCCATTGCTGTATCTTAGGACAAGAGTTGGCAAACTATGACCTGTGGGCCAAATTGGTCTGCCACCATGTTTTTTTAAATTAAAGTTTTGTCAGGAAACAGCTACACTCATTTGTTTACTATCGTTGTCTACGGAGATCTTCATGCTACAAAGGCAGACTGGAGGAGTCATGACAGACGGTATGGCCCACAGAGCCTGAAACACCTACCAGCTGGCTCCCTGCAGAAAGGGCTGGCTGACTTCTGTTTTAGGGTCTAGAAAACAGTGCCTGACATGTGGTAGAAGCACTGAGCACACTTGTTCAATGAATGAATGAATGAAACGGAGGGAAGAAGAAACAAGTGGGATTAGGAATAAAATCCATTGCTGTCAAGTCGATTCTGATTCGTAGCGACCCTATAGGACAGAGTCGAACTGCCCCATAGGGTTTCCAAGGAGCAGCTGGTGGATTTGAACTGCCAAACTTTTGGTTAGCAGCTGAGAGCTCTTAACCACTGCTCCACCAGGGCTCCAGGATAGTACACCAAAAGGACACTTGAATCTGTGCTAGATTAATCCAGTATAGTAAAATATCAATAGAGTGATTTGGACTTAATAAAAATCCAAATATAGATAAAAGATGTCTTATAATTCTATTTCCGGCAGAATTGGGAATATATTTTCTTCGATGTGATGTGACTGAAATGCGGAGATGACGATCACTAACCTATGTGACATTTAAGTCCACGTAAAACTTTATTATCTGGGGGACTGCAGTCCCAACACACGCGCCCCTCAAACATGGTTGTTTCAGAAACCGGGAAGGAGAGTTGCTCTTTTTCTTCTGTAAGTTATTCAAGCGCTTATGTTGATTTTCCATTTCCCCTTGTGCATGAAGACAGTCCTCTTTGAATATAAGGTACTCAGACTGTCATAACTGTAAACAGAGGGCACTTGAAAGGCTTCATGCAGACGTTACCAAAAGCCCTTTAGCCCAAACATCTGTAAATGATAGTGAACATTAGGGAAAAAAAAAAAAAAAAGAAACCGATTCCCTCTTTATGATCTAACCTTTTTTTATAGGCACTAATTCTGCCAGCATGAGAGAGAGAGCGAATGGAAGAAACAGAACTCAAAAAGGAAGGGGTCAGAGTTAGAATTTTCCAAGATGGCACAGAACCAGCCGCTGAAGACTCAAGAGGGACACTGCCTCGGCCCTCACCTCTGCTGTCGCCGCGGAACAGGGGACCCGCACCAAACCTGCACGTGTGTTCTGGGGTAATCCATCTGAAGTTGCTCTTGCAATTTCGTTTAACCTTGATCCCCCACACGGGTTCTCGAGAGATCCAACTTGAAAAGCATTGGCTCGATGCCCTCCGTGCTTCACTTGCAGTGCAACATGAAGGGCCAGGCCTCTCCTGATGTCTGACCATTAACACTGGTGATTAGGTTTGGGGAAGAACACCCCCTCCACACACACACACACACACGAAACACACACCGTTCACGGCGAAGGCAGAGATGAGACTTGGGAAGATAAAATTGATGTTCCAAAGCCCCATGACCCAGACTCAGAATAGTTTAAACTAATGGTATTTAGATATCCAGACTCGAAAAAGACACAAATGCTTACTTTGGCCCATATATAAAGAAGGATCTGTTTTCTCAGTTTGCATATTTTCCAGACGCATCATTTTAAACATCCAACGAGTCTGTCTTGCCTTGCTCTTCTACCAGAGTTGCTATAATTTCAGAGAGTTTAATGGGACAAGGACAGTGAATTTATTTTTATTTTATTTTATTTTTTTTGGTTTTGCTTGGAACCTCAGGCCCAGGTCAGCTGCTTCTTCTCTTGGCATCTTTTTTGCAGAGGACAATGGCAGATAAAATCCCTCACTCACAGGAGGAAAATAAATAATAAGCAGAGATTTAAATTAGAAAATTTTATTATTCACCCAAATTCAAAGTCATAATAAAGCCTTTGCCCTACCCCAGAGCTTGACAACTGCCATGCATTGCCAACCCCTACTTGCTAAATGCTCTTCAATGTCCTCCTCCAAGCAGGAAGGGCTGGAAATATGCACCCCCAACCCTGCAACTGTGGAGATTCTGAAAAGCTGTTGTACATCATTTTCTTCTCTGGAGCTGGCGTGCTCTGAGGGGGCTCGTGCGCTGTCAGTGGGTAGCCATGTGAAGCAGGATGGTGTTATGGATTGAATTGTGTCCCCTCAAAATATGTGTTGGAATCCTAATCCTTATACCTGTGGATGTAATGTCATGTAATATAATGCAATCATTTTCCATAATGTCATCATATATGATGTAATTGCCTCCCATAAAGCAATCTAATGTAATTTAATCAACCGGTCCTTTGAGGTCATGCTACCATAGATGGATCCTAAGCCTCGTCACTTCTGAGTTACAGAAAACGCAGCGTGAACACAGACAGATACACACACAGGAGAAGAAAAAGGACATATGAGGACCCTCCACGAGTCCAGGAGCCACGAAATACCCAGGCCCCCGACGAGGAAGTCATCAATGTGGCTGAGATCGGGCTTGAACTTTTATCCTCTGGAAATGTGAGAAAATGTCTGTTCTTCAAAGCCACCCACATGTGGTATTTCTGTTACAGCAGCACTAGAAAACTAAGTCAGGGGTGTATAAATGTCAACTCTGAGACTTCTGTCCCACAGCCATGGTGCCCGCGATGGGAGGGAACCCACCCTCCCCTCAGGATGTGTAACTCAGGCCTGTCTCATGAGGGTCTGGAGATCTATCGACACGAGATGCCACACGAGAGCAAGCGTTAAACAACACAAGAGGAGTGACCTGAACCTCGCGTTGTCTTAAGGACTACGGAAAGCTTCATCACTGATACAATATTTGTTCTTTTCTCAGCTAAACAACATCTATGTTGAATCCATCCACAGTGTATCATTTAGCCCAACTGCTCTTCTAGAATCCAGGTACAATTTGTGATGAAGATGCTGTCATTTGCAGAAACTTCCAGAAAAGGGCAGAATGGTCACAAGACTTCTCTCAAGATATAAAACCAGCCACTTTTCCAAGACATTCTATTCTTGCTCTGGTAGTACTGACAGGCTGCCACAGAAAGAAAAAGTAATTCAAAAGGGTCTTCTGAGCCTGATTAAAAAAAGCCAACAAAAATCTGTTCTCATTGAGTTGATTCCAACTCATAGTGACCCATAGGACAAAGCAGACCTGCCCCATAGGGTTTCCAAGGAGTGGCTGCTGGATTCAAACTGAGGAACTTCTGGTTAGCAGCCAAGCTCTTAACCACTGCCCCACGAGGGCCCCATCTGAGCCTGATTAGAAGTAAATCAGCACTTCTTCTTGAGCACCTACTACATTCTAAACACAAATTTTGTAACTCATCAGTTATTGCGAGTGCTTTCGGAGGCTGCATTAACTTTTCGATCACGGATTCCCTTCTCAACGATCTACTTTTTGGGTGCACACGAGCATTCCTCAACAGCACTCCAAGAAAGCAGTCCAGGAAACCTGCATGCATGCCTGCCAGAAGAACATGGATTCACCTCATGAACTGCCCTGGCCTGAATGATCGGCAAGGGGTTTACTTAACCCCAAATCCCTCAGGGAGTCTGATCCAGTCCAGAGACACAACATTTGTCAATCAGAACCAAGCCGAACTAGCCCAGAGTTCTCATGACTTTGTCCTCTTGGTTACTTCCCAGCAAAGAAACAGATTTTGGTGAGGTCTTTTAGTGTTCAGGTCTCTGGTGGCAAAGTGGTTAAGAGCTCGGCTGCTAACCAAGAGTTGGGCAATTCGTACCCTCCACCTGCTCCGTGGGAGAAAGCTGTGTTAGTCTGCTTCCGCACAGATTACAGCTTTGGAAACTCTATGGTGCAGTTCTACCCTGTCCTATAGGGTCACTATGAGAACTGACTCAATGGCAATGGGTTTAGTATCCAGCCGCTTAGTGGGTGGTCTAGGGGCACTGTTCTGGTTCTCAGGGGTGTGTGTGTGTGTGTGCGTGCATACACGTATGCATGTGCACATTTGTGTGTGTGTTGTAGTGCAGTAATACCCTGTTAAGCCTCTGCAGATTCCAGATCTTCAGCACGGAAGGGAGGCGACAGATACGCCCCAGGGGCCGTGAACAAAGTCAGAGCAAAGGATGGACCAAAAGCAAATGGGCTGGCAAACAAAACTGCACATCCTGAAAAATTATAATATGATAAAGCTCTGTGCAGTTTGCAAATACTCTGCTTCTAAACTTTCAAATCTTAGGTTGCCGGCAAATGGGGAAGAAGCCCCACACAGCTTTTAAACACAAGAGCAATTTCTGTCCAATGAATGACATGGACTTAATCGTGTTAACCACTTAGTATTTCAGGATCCCAGTAAGGATATACTAAACGTAATCATGTCACCCTAAAACTTAGTTGTCCATACCCTTTAAATTACATAAATACAGGCTGTTTCTGTCATGAGAGTTTAAAAATTCCTAATGATCCGATAAGGAGGTTGCCTTATCCTTCCTCCTTGCAAATATGTTCTCCCGACTCTCTTTTGCATGTTTTCTTACTCCTTCACTCCAGCGCCGACATTATCTACTGAGGGAGTCCTAACTGTAGTTCTCTCTTACACGGCTTGTATCGTGTTTAGCACTTACGCGCAGTGGGGATGTTGGGCCCCTCTGAGGTTTTATTCACTTTATCCTTCCTCATTTACACATCTGCTTGTGTCTTGACAGGCAAGAAGAGAGCAGAAGTGGAAGGAGCAGAAGAGTGAGTTAGAGTTCCTGCCCTGAACTGGTTTGTCTGCTTCTAATCAAACTCAGGCCAGGTCATTCCAAGTACTAATCTATGTGGATCTCTGTAACAGGAAGAGAGTAAAGCAGAGAATCGAGAATTACAGTAATGGTGTCTATGAGTAATGAAATTACATATCACTACTTCAGTGCTGGAGCCCTGGAGGTGCAGTGGTTAAGAGCTCGGCTGCTAACCAAAAGGTTGGATGTTCAAATCTACCAGTGGCTCCTTAGAAACCTTATGGGGCAGTTCTACTCTGTCCTACAGAGTTGTTGTGAGTCGGAATTGACTTGATGGCAACGATTTTTTTTTTTTACTTCAGTGCTACCCTGGCATTAAGTGGCCATTTTAAAATCTAAAATGATGGCACAGAGGTGGATCTTACTTACATGCCTTTAAAAGGACGGCACTTGTTCAAAAATTATATCCAAATCTCAAAAAATTATCTGTAACGATTATAACTACCAAAGACTGGAAGACTAGCTTAGAAAGAATAAAACTTCACTCTTTCGTTATTCCTTTTCTGTTTTTACAACTGAATCCCATCAGAAGTTGTAAAAGGGCAATAAAAGGACATTTTACTTCACTTCAGATTGCTGGTAGGTGTTTAAAATAAAAGTTCTAAAACATAATAAAGAGGAAAGGCTTTTCTGCTGTCCCTTCTTCCATTGAACACTTGGAAGACTTTAGAACTCTTCAAAAACCTTCCAATTATTTCCATATACTCAAGATATTCTGGGAGTTTGAGTCAGTATAAATTTTTAAGTTATTTAAGAAGAAAACGTGAATTCTAATTTACTTACCCAATGCCGTCGAGTCAGTTCCAACACTTAGCCACCCTACAGGACAGAGTAGAACTGCCCCCTAGGGTTTCCAAGGCTGTAATCTTTACAGAAGTAGACTGCCACATCTTTCTCCCATGGAGCGGCTGGTGGGTTCGAACCACAGACTTTTTGGTTAGCAGCCAAGTGCTTTAACCACGGAGCCACCAGGACTCCCCTAATTCCCCTAGCCCTGTGCAACTATCCCATTTACATATTCCATGGGCTACGTTCCACTGTATTCACTGAGCACATACCTGCCTACTCTGGACTCTGCTCTCCTCTAGCACAAGGCCTGGTGCTTAAGCCAAAAGAACAGCGTTGAGGTGAAGACTCTGGGCTCTGTAACCCGACCGACTGGACTTGAATCCTAGCTCTGCCACTTTTGGGATGTGCCTTTGGGAAAGTTATTTAATCTCTCAGGCTCTGTTTCCTCATTTGTAAATGGGGACTGGTAACTGTAGCTGACTCATAAGGCCAATGTGAAGCTCGAAGGAGATGGGAGAGGTAAAACCATCATCAGCGCAGTGGCAAGCTCGTTAAACCCCATTTAAAACACATTCGTTGCCTTCGAGTCAATTCCGACTCATAGCGACCCTATAGGATAGAGTAGAACTGCCCCATAGGGTTTCCAAGGAGAGGCTGGTGGATTGGTTAGCAGCCAAGCTCTTAACCACTGCGCCACCCGGGCTCCTCACTGCTCTTAACTGTTAACCACAGCTCCTACACTTATCATTAAAGACAAACATCGCCACAACATGAAGGGTATGATACTCAGTAACCAAAACCAACCCCCCTGCCATTAGTCGATTCCGACTCACAGCATGACCCCATAGGGTTTCCAAGGCTATAAATCTGTACGGAAGCAGACTGTCACATCTTTCTCCCGCGGACATGCTTTCGAACCAATGATTTTTTCAGTTAGCACTCAAACGCTTTTAACCACTGCGCCAGCAGGGCTCCTAATAATAATACCGGGTATTCAGATAGAATAATGTTTCACCTTCGAAATGATGAATATTTTTTAAAATCAAGATTTTCCACATTCTATTTCTTGGCCATGAGTGATAAAAAAGATGAATATAACTCAGAATGAGGTATGGAATCAGGCAGTTAAGCATCTCTCAGACAATGGCAACCCCGTCCAGAAGTCAGGGACGTGGGAGACAGTAAACAGGATGGATACCGAAAAACATCTGGGGTTTCCATGCCACGGTGCTATAAAGTAAGACAGTAAAAAATAAACTATAATGTCAAATTAATCTGTCTGTGCCAACTTGCTGTAGAATATTCAGATATTCGGGCTGGCTTCAGTGATGTTCAGCGTGTCATGCAGCGCTGTCCTCTATGGAATTTTAGCTCCAATGCCTGGATTCCCACCATGCCATCTGCTTCTGACACTTGCTCTCATTAGTAGGACTATTTTTACTGATACCCACAGTAACGTCTCTCATACCATCTTAGCTAAGCATTATTTATTGTATCTATATATACAACAATATTAACACAGTCAAGCACCAGGCTTGGTACTTGAGGGCATCATTAAAATCAGCCAGTGTTCAGTGAGAGATTTAATGATGGATTTAATAGTATTAAATGGGAAAAAATGCCCTTGGCCTTTCCATTCTCATTTAAAAACATATAAAACAGCAGTAATTCAGGCACTTACACTCCTTTCAAAGAGTTTGCTTTAAATCACAGATGGCAACGGGGAGGCCACGGCTGTGTGCTGGCTCACACCCCGCTCTCTGACCGCAGCCGGAAGTGTACCACTGGGTCATAATTAGCAAAGTGCTGGCAAACTCAGCCGTCTCTGAATCCGGAACCAGTGAGCACCAGGCTGAAGCACAGAGGGTAGAAAACAAGCAAGAGTGACAACCTAGGCCTTCTCTGGGGGCTGTGTTCTCGGAGGAGCTGTACCCCTGTGTGTCAACGCCACTACAGTGTCACACCTCCACGTGCAGCCTGAATCCTTGTACTTTTCTTTCTGACAAAGCCTCATGGTTTGCTCTTTGCTTCACAGGGCATGAAGGCAACATGTGCATCCCGGCCAGCTCCTGCCCGCCCCCACTCCTAGCCACAGATCCCGCTGCCGTCGAGTCGATTCTGATTCCTAGTGACCCTACAGGACAGAGCCATTCTTGGAAACCCACAGGGTTTCCAAGGAGCAGCTGGTAGATTCGAACTGCCGATCTTTGGTTAGGAGCTGTAGCTCTTAACCACTGTGTCACCAGGGCTCCTTGTCACAGGTAGTCATAAATTTCTTTTTTCAAAACCCATCATTTAGCTAACTAACAACATCCCATGATGTATATCCTGAAGAGATCCGAGCAGGGGCTGGGGGTCTGAAAGTCTGCGCATTTCTGACTGGAGACCATCAGGCTGGATTTCAAATTTAGATGGAGGTCGTTTTGGCAGAGCAGAAAAATTCTGGACCTTAGTCAGAGGCTTAGCTTTGACCTTGCTCTGTGACCTTGGGCTAGCCATCTTCTGAATTTCTTTCCTCATCTATAAAATGGGCATAACAATATTTGCCTCCTAAAGTAGTCATGGGAATTAGATAACACGGATAAAATGTTCATTAGCACAAAGCCGGCATTAATAATTTTAGTAAGAAGTTGTTTAGGACTCAGACCGCTATTACTGCCTACTTGTCTAGATTTTCCACATTCTGTTTCTTGGTCATGAATGATAAAATCACGAGCGACTAGAATGGAATGACAGTGTGGCCGCTCTCTCTCTGAACTTCCTCCAGGCCTCTCTCAACACCATCGGGGACTGCACGCAACGGGTGGCTGCCTCTTCTTCCCCTCAGCATCAAGAGAGACCTTCGTTTTGGAAATGCTGAAAATCAGCTTTGAGAACAAGTCACATCAGGAGGAAGCTGGTTAGAGGTATTTTGCTACAGTCTCTGACGCTGCTTCCACGAGGAAGTAACAACACCAACTGAGTCCCTCCCACACTTTTTTAGGTCTTGTGAGGAAAACCAAACACCAGTGGCAGCAGTACAAGCTCTGCAAATGCAAAGCTAGCTCCGGAATGATTTCCTTCGCATTTGAAAGCAAATTACGGAATCATTCGACTAATTTCAACAATGAAAGGGATGGGGATCCAGTCAAAATGACACGTACACGGTTGCTGGTGATGATACCTAAAATTAGATCCTCGCTGGCAGCTCACGCCAAGAGAAATGCGAGGTGATTGCTCGCCATCAGGAAATGCACGCGTTACGTCTGAAACCCTCGTGCAAGTGATAAATTCTTACAACAAAATGACTACTCAAGCATTTACCAACCTGCCTTAGAAAATACTGCAAGCTAATGTTTCTTCTCCAAAAATATGCATACAGCAGACGGGGAAAATTTTTACAGCAACATAGAGTCTTGAACTGTCTGAGAAGCCTCTACAGTACATGAAGTGCCACAAGAACTGCCTAAAAACATGATGAAAATTCTGGTCAATGTGGTAACCACAGTGTCTAGACAGGAGCCCTGGTGGTGTAGTGGTTAAGAGCTCGGCTGCTAACCAAAAGGTCGGCAGTTCAAATCCACCAGGCGCTCGCTCCTTGGAAACCCTACAGGGGTAGTTGTAGTCTGTCCTGTAGGATTGCTATGAGTTGGACACGACTCGATGGCTCCTAGCAATAACAGCAACAGAGTGTCTAGACAGTAGCACCAAAACCAAAACAACCAAGTTTGTTAATAGAATTATCTTAAATGCTTTCCAGCATCTAGATATAATGCACCTAATGCTGTGGAATTTTTGAATAAACTATACTAACTGGAACCTTCTGTGAAGGAATGAGAGATGTCATTTTGCTTCTCCCTGGTAAAGCAACTCTCACAAATATTCCTGCTTGTGAGGATAAAATGTTTCCTTTATTGAGAATAACTTGTTCTTACAATTTTATTACCAACATCCACTCAGTGGCTACCCGATTCTACGGTGATTCTGAACCAGAGGTAATATCTAGAGACATCTGCAGTTGTCACCACAGAGGAGGTGCTACTGGCATCTAGTGGGTAAAGGCCAGACCCAAACCAAAAAACCCGCTGCCGTCCAGTTGATTCCGACTAATATTGACCCAGCAGGACAGGGCAGAACTGCCCCATAGGGCTTCCAAGGAGTGGCTGCTGGATTCAAACTACCAACCTTTTGGTGAAGAGCCAAGCTCTTAACCACTGTGCCACCAGGACTCCCAAAAAGGCCAGGGGTGCTGCTAAATATCCTACAATGCACAGGGCAGTTCCCCCATCACAAAGAATTGTCAAAATGTCAATAGTGCCAGGTTTGAGAAACCCTGATAAACACACAACCCAGTAGTTCTACTCCTAGGTATTTGCCCAAGATAAATGAAAACATGTGTCCCCACAAAAGCTGGCACACAAGAGCAGTTTTATTTATAATAGAAAAAAAAAAAAAAACCTCTGGAAATGCAAATATCCATTGACAAATTATGGATAAACAAATTATGCTACATCTATTCAATGGAATACTACTCAACAAGAAAAAAAATGAACTGAGATACACAAAACATGGATGAATCTCAAGAATATTTTGATGGGTGAAAGAAACCATGTACGAAGAATACAGACTATTTGATTCCATATATGTGATATTCCAGAACTGGCTATGTAAAACTAACCAATAGTGATTAAAGCCACGGCAGTGATGGCCTCGGGCTGGGGCGGGGGGTAAAGGTGAGATTCTTGTTTTTTATGTGGGTATCCAAATGTTCCAGCATCATTTTCTGAAAAGACTATCCTTTCCCCTCCTTGCATTACCTTGGGAAATACACTGAAAATCAGTTGATCATACATATGTGAGTCTTTTTCTGGCCTCTGTCCCATTTGCTTCCCTAAGCACCACAGTATCTCTCTCCATTTATTTATGTCTTTATCTCAGTAATATTTTATAGTTTTATAGTAATATTTTATAGTTTTCAGCACATGATTCTTACACGTTTTGTCGAATTTATCACTAAGTACCGTACAATGCTGACACTATTCTACTTTATTTTTGGATTGGACATTGCTTATATACAGAAACTGGCAAGCAGGTAGATCCTTACCTTGTTTATTATCTTCAAAGGAAAGCATTTGTTCCTTTATCACGTAGTATCACTACAGGTTTTACATGGATGTTTTTTCTCAAGCTGAGGACGTTCCCTTATATTCCTAGTTTGTTCATATATATTAAATTTTGTCAAATGCTTTTTTTCTGCATCTATTGAAATGATCATGTGTTTTTCTTCTTTATCTGGATAATATAGAAAATTACATTGATTGATGTTTGTATGTTAAACCTTCCTTGCATTCCTAGCATAGTTTCCACTTCGTCACGGTATGACCCTTCTTAAGTATTTCTGGATTTGATTTGCAGAAATTTTGTGTCTGTGTAAATGAAGGGTACTACTGTATAGTTTTCTTTGTCTGATTCTCTCATCAGGCCGATCTGGCCTCATAAAAGTATCTGCGAAGTGTTTGTTCACTCTTTGGTTCTCTAGATAATTTTTTACTTATTAATATTATTTCTTCCCTAATTAACTGGTTGACAAAATTTACCAGTGAAGCTATCTGAGTTATCTATTGCTCACTTTAGTGGGCATTTGAGTTTTCCTTCTCTGACAGGGTTTCTGCCTTACACAGGTTCTGGCTTTCTCAGATTTTACTGTATAAGGCTAACTAATAGAGCTCTTGGATGTGGAACTACACTAAGGTGCAGTGTTAATTAGGTTAAGTTGGCTGATAGTGTTGTCAGGTCTTCTATGGCCCTACCAATTTTCGTCTACTTGTTCTATCAAATGATGAGAGAGGAATATTAAAGTCTTCAATTAAAACTGTGAATTTGTCTATTTCTCCTGTAAGTTCTATCCATTTTTGCTTCATGTAGTGTCAAGCTCTTTCATTAAATGCATACATATTTAGGATCGGGCATTTCTGACGACTTGACCCTTTTATCATTATAAAACATACCTCTACATTCCTGGCAATATTATTTGTCCTGAATTCTACTTTATATGATATTAATACAGCCCCTCAACCTTTCTCTAGATTATTATTTGCATGTATTTTCCATCTTTTTACTTCACCTATCTCTCTCTTTATACTTAAAATAGTTTTCTTATAGATAGCACAGTTGATTGCTGCTTTTATTGTATCAACCACCATCTTTTAATTTAGTGTTTAAACCATTTACATTTAATGCAATATGCAATATATTAATATGGTTGGATTTATGTCTACCATCTTGATAGTTCTTCTCCATTTGTCTTGGCTGTTCTTTGTTCCTTTTTGTCTCTTTTCCTGTCTTCTTTTGTATTAATTGAATCTTCTTTGTTTTTTACTTTTTCTCTCCTGTTGGCTTACTCACTATACCTCTGTTTAATTTTTAAGTGGCTGCACTCCAGTTGGTAATAGGTACCTTAGTTTACCAATGGTCTGTCATCAAGTAATATCATATCACCCCACTTACAATGTAAGAACTTCGCAACTGTGACTTCTATTTCCCACTCTAGTCCTTTGTACTATCATTCCTTTTAATTCTATCCATGTTATAAAACCTTCAATAAATTATAATATTTTTGTTTTAAAGTGCCAGTTATCTTTAAAATAAAATTGAAAATAAGAAAATTATTTTATTCATTAATATATTTATCATTCCCGGAGTTCTTCATTCTTTTCTGTAGCCCCAAGTTTACATTTGGCATTATTTTCCTTGAGCCTGAAGAACTTTAACATTTTGTTAGTGCAATTTGCTGGCAATTAATTCTTTCATCTTTTGTTTGTTTGAAATATCTTTAGTTTTCCTCTATGTTTGAAAGATAACTTTGCTGGATATGGAGTTCTGCGGTGGTGGCTTCTTTTTCTTTTAACACATTAAATATTGTCATTCCACTGTGTCCTTGATTTCATTGTTTCTTACAATAAGGGTATAATTATGTTTTTATGTTTGTTCCAACATGTGTAGTGTTTTCCTTTTTCCTGTAGCTGCTTTTAAAATTTCCTCTTTGTCCCTCATTTTCAGCATTTTGAGTATGATATGCTTTGCTGTGATATTCTTTGTGTTTATCCTACCTGGGATTTGTTGAACTTTCTAGATCTGTGGGTTTATAGTTTTTGTGAAATATGGAACACTTTTGGCCAGTCTTCAAAAAAAAAAAATTTTTTTTTTTTTAACTTCTTCCTCTTTCTTCTCCTTCTGGGATGCCAATCACACATATGATAGACCCTAAGATATTGTTCCACAGATTCTGTCCTTTTTATTTTTTTAATTCTTTTAATTCTTTATTTCTAATAGTTTCTACAGCTATGTCTTCAACTTCATTGATTTTTTTTTCCTGTAGCGTCCAATGTGCTCTTAAGTCTATCCAGTAAATTTAAAATTTCACATAGTGTACTTCCCAGCTCTAGAAGTTCCATTTTTATGTCTTCAATGTGCTTATCTTTTCCTTTAAATCTTCAAGCCCATTTATATTACCTGTTGTAAAGCCTTTGTCTGATAATTCCATTATGTCTTTAATTTCTATGTCTGCTTTTATTGACCAATTATTTCTTGTTATGGGTCACTTTTTTGAAATTTTTTTTTATTGTTGTAGTTAAATGAAGTTTACATTTCAAGTTAGTCTCCCATACAGAATTTTATACATACATTGGTATGTGACCCTAATTGCTCACCCCATTCTGTGACAGCACACTCCTCCTTTCCGCCCCTGATTCTACATGACCACTCAACCAGCTCCTAACCCTCTCTGCCTTCCCATCTCACCTCTGGACAGAAGCTGCCCCTTTGGCCTCTTGTATCTACTTGACTAAGAGGCACACTCTTCACGAGTATCACTTTATGTCC
>NW_004443940.1:32019020-32034871 GCF_000243295.1 Trichechus manatus latirostris | reverse complement strand
GGCTAATACTTTCCTTGTGTCTTTGGTGTTCTTCGTTCCCCTTTACTCCAGGTGATTGGGACCAATTGATGCATCTTAGATGGTCGCTTGGTAGCTTTTAAGACCCCAGACGCCACTCACCAAAGTAGGATGCAGAACATTTTCTTAATAAGCTTTGTTTTGCCAGTTGTGTTATGGGTCACATTTTGCTGCTTCTTTCTACGTCTAATAATTTTGGATTAGATGATTGACATTATGAATGCTACATTATTAACTGTTTTAATTGTTTTTCTTCCTTCAAAGAATGACAAGTTTGTTCTGTCAGGCAAGTGAGGTCATTTGTGGATTAGGTTTTTCCTTTCAAGGATTATTTTTAAAGTTTGTTAGGGTGGGTCTAAAGCAGCCTTTACTCTAGGGATATTTTAACCTTTTTACTAAGGCATGACCCTTCTGCTATCTGTATTTAATGCTCTGGGTTGTTAATGAAGTCTCTCCATTATGACTTGTGAGAATTCAAACATACCCCCACCCTACTCGAGCTCCAGGAGTTGTTCAGCTTATAGTTCCATGGCGATTTTTATTTGCATAGCCTTGTGGAGTTTCACATTATGCATGCAAGGATTAGAATTCAGTCAAAGACTCTTGGGGGCTCCCTATGCAGATTTCTGGAGCTCTTTCTATGAATATTTCCACTTTTGTATTCTGCCTTGCAGATTCCAGCTGCCTAGGCTGGTCTCTAAAATTTGGTCTCTTTCCCCCCAACTCAAAGAGACTTCTAGGTTCTGTTTAAATTCCCCTTTCTGCATTGCAGCCTAGAAAGCACCTCTGAGTATAAATATGAGGTAATTGCAGAAGTCATCTATTTTTCTTCTTATAAGATGACAATTCTGTACTGACTGTGTTTTCCAATATCTAAAAACAGTTTTTCTCCCCCATATATTTTGTTCATTGTCTAGTTGTTTATGGCAGGAGGGTAAATTCTATGCCATTTATTTCTTCAACACAGGAACCAGAGTAATTATTCAAGAAGCACACCAGATGATGTCACTCCTCAGCTTAAAATCCTTCAAAGCTCACTATGTAATTTATTGTCTATACCAGAGTATTTCTGAAGTGCTAGAATGCTAATGAGAAAGGGGGCTGGGATAACAGGCACAAAGCAGGATGATCACAGAAAAGCTGGAACCCTTGCCAATGCCAAATTCCATATTTATGTGTAATAGTCAAAATTGGGAGCAACTCCCATGTCCTTAGGTGACTGAGTAAACAAATTGTGGCCTAGCCATGCAACGGAATACTATTCAGCAATAAAAAATGAATGAACTATTGATACATAATAAAATTATGCAGAATGAAATAAGACAGACAAGAAAGAATACACACTGAATAACTTCATTTGTATAAAACTCTTAAAAAATGCAAAATAATCTACAGTGATAGACAGCAGATCAGTGGTGGCTGCAGACAGGTGGGGCATACACAGGGCAGGAGGGACGAGTTACAGAGCAGTATGAGAAAAATTGTGAAAGTGATGGAAACGTTCATTATCTTGAGTGTGGTGATTATGCCACAGATATACACATATGTCAAAGCTTATCAAGTTGTTACTGTAAATATGTGCAGTTTACTGTATGTCAACTATACCTCACTAAAGCTGTTAATGAAACAAATGTAAAAATAATGTTTGCTATTGTTATGGATTGAACTGTATCCCCTAAAATACGTATTGAAGTCCTGATCCTCATGTACCTGTGGATGTGATCCTGTTTGGAAACAGGGTTTTTCTCATGTTCTGTTAATGAGCAGGGTGGGTCCTAAACCTAATCACTTTTGAGTTATTAAAGAAGCAGAATAGACACGGAGACTCACACAGGGGAAGACAGACGCCAAGGAATGCCAAGGCACACCAAAGATTTCCATCTCCAGAAACTAGGAGAGAGGCCCATGGAAGGAATTAACATGGCTGAGACCCTAATTTGGACTTTTAGCCTCCGGAACTGTAAGAAAATAAATTTCTAGTCTTTAAAAAAATTTATTAAAATGTATTTCTTAAATAAATTTCTGTTATGGCAGCGCTAGGTAACTAAGATACATGTTAACTCCTGATTCCTTGATATTTAGGCCTCTTACGCGTAATACTTTCTGTAAGCTCCCAGCAATGTCGTATCTCTTTCATCAAAATCAGCTAAAAATTTTTTGAGACATTTCCAAGGATGTTAACTTCAATCACTTGCAATTTTGTTGGTTAACTTTCTTCTCTAAACTTCACGCAAATGTGCGACAATACATTTTGTCATGTTTTCATTAACCCAGTCTTCAATGTTGTAGATTTTGGTAATTGTGGATATTTACAGAGTCAAGAAAGTTAAGTCAATAGCACTGCTAATAGGAAAAGCAGAGGTGGAAATGTAAGCAAGTTACCTAGGAACCAGCATGAGATTGTCCTGTGTAGACACCTCCCCATTCTGGAGGGAGTGGGACATTCCCGCCCCTGAAGGACAGAAATTGCACTTCCCATTCATTAAGGAAAATCTGGATTGGAGGTGCCTGTTCTGCTAAAAAGTTTCCACCAATAATTGTGCTACTTCAACTTCCAGTTACAGGACCTTCCATTCTTAGTCATAACCCTGAATTCCAGCTCCTCAGCTCACGCATTAAACTCTGCCCAGAAAACTTACACAGAAATTGCGAACACAAATGCTGTAGCCTTCGTACTTATACATAACTGCACGTGGGGTTTCTGTAATATTTCAAGTCATTAATTAATTCATTAGCCAAGTTCCTTTATTTTTTTTGTAAGTCAATCCTTTTGCTACTCTTTCCATAACCACCTCCCTCAGAACTATTTTCTTTGTTAAATATATGCTTGCGCAGGTTTTTACATGTGTATTATGTATCAATTATCATATAATTGCATAATGACTGTAATTGGATTTAACTACATAATTAGAATGTGTAATTACATAATTAAAACATGTAATTACCAAGTTTAAAAAGTTATGGAAATTATTTTTTTAAATGAATAATGCATGCATGAGTAGGCAACCTTCGAAGTTCACTATTTAGGCCTTTTAAAAAATCATGAAATTTCAACAGGAAACACAATGTACAATTCAGTAAGCCACTTACTTCACTTGGTGTGTGAAATACCTTCAAACATTTTAATGGATTTTTATTTTACTAAAATATTAAAAATCCTCAAGAGCTCGGCATCTGGACACAAGTGTTAAAAAAGAAAAAGAGGCAGATCTCATTGGGCGTATGTGAGGTCGGACTACCCGATCAATCTACTGCCATACGTGCATTAAAAGTGTCCCTACGAACACAGACCGCAGGTACTGAGTCATGATGAGGAGCATAAATGTCATCCCCCTGCTAGTGTTTGGGTGAATCCAGGAAACAGCACAACTGGTTCTGCCAAACACATCGAGGCTTGGCCTTAAAGGCAGAATGTGACTTTTAAAAAATAAATGTTGATTATATTTACTTCCTAATAAGAAAAACGCTGCCTAGATTCATTTCATTTCAATTGAAAGATTACAAAATTTGTTTAAGTTCAAAGTGCATGGCATCAGTGGTAAGGCTGCAATCATAGTACAAATGTGCTGGATGCTGGAGGTGAAAAAGGGCATCAGACGGCCTCTGGCCTTACGTTGTTCAGACAGACACATAAACCAATAAATAAAACACAGACAGGCTTTAGGCAATGATAACTCTTGAAAGGTTTTCGTTTGTTTAGTAAGTCATTATAATTTGCACCTGAGGAAACAGACCTCATTGTCCAAGCCAGCAATCGGTTTTCTATTTTTCTGACCACAGTCAACACAACAATGGATTACTCTCTATGCAGGATAACCCCTGCTCTTCGTACCACGTGGCACTTCGTAGGTACCTAATAATACAGCGCTGATCACGTGAGATAACATAATTGTGTATCTGCTTCTTCTTTAGAATGTGAGTTCCTGGAGGGCAATTTGTCAGCGCTTGAAACCTTTTCTCACATGCCCTAAAAACTTGAAGGAATCTCCTATATGCACATGCACACTGACACACACACACACGCACACGCCGACACACACACACGATGAAGGAACATTTCCCTGCCCTTCTCGCAGAAACGTAACGTATATCTCTTGACAACACATATAACCAGCACGTCTTTCAAAATTCAACAGTTTAACTTGAAAATACTCATAAAGATCATTCTCAAATTACAGCCTATTCTTGGACAAAGAAATACATACAAAGTGAAAGAAAAATATGCCTCAGAGACGACAGAAAAAAAGTTAGTTATGATCAGCTGCAGACTAAACCTTTATATCATGCATCACACCAGCCATGATAAATAAGGTCTGCATCTGTCAGATCTGATCAGCCTGGTTTCAAGGGTGGCCCAGTTTCAGCAGGCTGGTCCAGCAGGAATCATCTTGTGAATTCATCTGCAGGAGGTTAATTTTCAATTCATTAACTAATTAGCCCCATCAACATTTACTGAGCTTCTGTGTACTACATGCGAAGCAGAGTGCTGGGCATGGAAGATATAACAGAGAGTGGAAGATAGTCCCTGCCCTCAGGGAGTTTATGCTTCAGAGATGGGGCAGACACGTAAACAAACATCACGGCACAAGCTAGCACTGTCATGAGAGTGTGTGCCAAGTTCTGAGGAGCATGGAGGAGGAAGGAGACCAGTGACAAATCCAATTCATTGTTGCCTATTTGTTGTCTTCGGGTAACTGCTCCAGAGCTGAAGGGGAAATCCTAGTTGAACTTCCTATGACAGAGCAAGTAACTGAGAATGGCTCTAAAGTCCTGGAACCTAGAGTAGCAGACCCACTAGTCTCAGGAGTCCCATCCCCTCAGCATACACCCATTTCCACTCACCCCACCTTCACTCCAGATAAAAGTTCACCAGCATTATTCTTAATGCTTCTTTGTTGAGAAATGACTTGGCAGCCCAGCATCAAGCCAAAAAACCAAACTTGTTGCCATTGAGTCCACTCCTACTCATAGTGACCTTGTAGGACAGAGTAGATCTGCCCCATAAAGTTTCCAAGGAGCAGCTGGTGGATTCGAACTGCCAATCTTTTGGATAGCAGCCGAGCTCTTAACCACTGCGCCACCAGGGCTCCAAAGCTAGTGCTTACTATTTGCCAGGTACTAGGCCCAGCATAGTGCCCGGCAAATAGTAGGCACTAGATGTTGAATGCTGAATCCTTACATGAAGGTCACATGTAATCAGTGGTATTAATAACTGGGCATGTATGCTGCAAAAGACGTCTTTAAAGTGTTAGAAAGCAAAGATGTCACTTTGATGACTAAGGTGCACCTGGCCCAAGCGATGGTCTGTTTAATCGCTTCATACACGTGTGAAAGTTAATAACGAAAAAGGAAGCCAGAAGAATTGATGTGTTTGGACTGTGGTGTTGGTGAAGAATATTGAATATACCATGGACTGCCAAAAGAATGAACAAATCTGTCTTAGAAGAAATAAAAGCAGAATGTTCCTTAGAAGAGTGGGTGGTAAGACTTGCTTACCTTGGACACATCACCAGGAAAGACCGATTGCTAGAAAAGGACATTCTGTTTGGTACAGCAGTGGTCCAATGTAAACAAGGGAAACCCTTAATGAGATGGATTGATGCAATAGCCACAGTAATGGACTCAAACTCACCAAGAATCGTGAAGATGTTAGGACCTGGTAAAGTTTTGTTCTGTTATACATAAGGTCGTCGTGCACGGGAGCCGACCTGACAGCAACAAACTACATAATACACTTAGATGTTTTTTTTGTTTTTTTACCCCCAATACATTTTCATCGTTCCATTTCTAATGGAATGTGGCAGAACATGGAAGCTTCATGGTTAATCATGGAGTTTATCGCGACCTCAGGAGTTTATCAAAGCCATGTTTAAGGCCTCGGTGCTTAGCTGAAGCTTTTGGAGAAGGACTAAGAAGGGTGGCTTAAATCTTAGGCTAACCCCTACCCTGCCTTGCATAACTCAACAAATACTGATAGAAGACCACAGTCTGCATGTGTATGATGTAAGCTTGTCATCCAGGAACACAAATTTGGTTCTTCAGATTAGCTGGCTGTCACCTCAGAAATGAGGAAGTAGGATATTGGGTGGAAGGGGATGGAGTGTAGGAAAAGGAAGATAAAAATGTCCTGGTGTATGGGTTGCTACCCGGTCTGTTGTTCTTGAAGCCCTATAAGATCACAGACTCTTTGGTCTGGGAAGGACGCTGGAGTGACCACGTACCTAATGCATGAATCCCTACCAACACACTCAGTTTCTGTTCTTCCCAGGATGGGGATTTGTTACGTCCCCAAATAAACCACTGCATTTTCTGATATCTCTGCTAGTAGAAAGGTCTTACTGATACTGAGCCCCACACTGAATTCTCCTTCCCGGTCCTGGTTCTTTCGCCCTGAGGTCAGAAGAATCAGTCTAATGGTCTGCTGCGTATTAGCAGGAGGCCCTAGCAGCCTGGGCAGCGTGAGTTAAAGAGAGGCCAGCAGAACTCGGACACTTGGCGAGAATTTAAAATTCACATGTCCTCACTCTTTCCACCTCTTCCAGACATCACTACCAAGCTTTCTAAGAGACTGTGGGTATAGCTGCTGATGTAGCATAATGGTAGGAAATAAAGGCAAGGGAAGAGAGGCAGAAATAAAAGACTCACACTTTAGGAAAAAGAAAACAAAGAAGGATTCTGAGGTCTCGGGCCGCAGGTAACAGGAAGTTTATTCTAGAAAATATGTGTAATTATTCATTTATTCGTCAGCAGACTGTCCACATTGTACTCTAATTCTTTGCATATCGCATCCCAGGGGACCAACTCTACCTGTCTGTATGACAACAGGGTTGATGAACAAGAAAACTAACGATTAGGACTAATGCATGTATTCTAGTTACAAGGGCAAACCTGCTCCCCCTCCCCCAAGCTAATGGATGAACCTCAATCAATATACTCAGGGAAGACCACAAAATCAATAACAGGGCTAATTTAACAGAATTAAGAAGTTTTTTTTTTTTTTCTCAAACAAGAAAGCAGACACATTTGCAATAACCACATTCTTAAATGTTGCCTAGCAACGAGATATAAAAATGATGTACAATGTCAGTAACTTATTTTCACATACAAAAACAGCCCCCTGCCTTAGTGTTGCTATAATGTACCTTTTCCCAACCAGAACTCCATGGAGACTATAAATGCGGCCATTTCCCATAATATACTCCGTTAAACAATCATGTATTTTTGTGAGTGCATTAAAACACTGAATTTACTTAATGACCATTCAGTGATGCAGGAGCTACAGGAAAGGGAGGACTTTTCTGTTTCCGTGGGAAGCTCCCAGGTTCACTCCCCTCCCGAGAACCCCATAGACAGCAGCGGTGAGGAACCAAACCACTGGGATCCAGGTAGAAAAGGTGAGCGGACTGGGAAGAAGTGGTTCTGTGTGTGTTTTAAAGGGAAAGCAAAGAATGAAGTTAAAGGGCAAGAGTAGTATTTCTTGATGATTTAACATTTTTTTCTTTAGAATATGAAAGATGTTTCTAAAAAGCAGAAAGCCTTAGAGATGCTAAGGTGCGTCCTTAGGCGTGGAAGTAAAGGTTTGCAGTAACGGATAGCAGAGAGCTTTAGCTGGGGGGCTGGCAGACAACAGGGGACTACGCTGAGGCTCCAGGGGCAAGGAGCAAGCCTCCTCCCACCCCCCACAGTGGACCCTCACTCTCCATGCAGGCTGCTGCCCTGCAGGTGGGAAGGAGGCAGCTTTGCCCGAGCTAGGCGTCTTACATTCATCTCATTTCATCCTCATGATATTTTGTTGGTGTTGCTGGGTATCAACGAGTGGATTTTGACTCCTAGCGACCCCGTGTCACAGAGTACAACTAGAAACGCATATAGGGTTCCTAGGAGTCAGAGTCGACTTGATGGCAACGGGTTTGGTTTTGGTTTAATCTTTATAGGGGGGCGGATCACCAGGTCTTTTCTCCTGTGGAGGTACTGGGTGGGTTGGAACCGCCGACCACGGGGTTAGCAGCCAAGCTCTTAACCACTTTGCCACCAGGGCCTCCCTTCAGTATAAGGCTATGTATTATATTAAAAAACAAACAATTTTCTGCTGGATAGAGCATTTTATTCAGGAGGTCTTCAGTAAGTACTGATGGACAACTTAACAGGCAGAGGACACTCAGGTTCATGAAGTCCTTGGGGGAGTGGATCTATCTTATTTACAGTGCTATCTTCAACACCTGTGTTGGAATATAGGCCATGCTTGATAAGGACGTATTAAGATAAACTTTAAGGATCCCTAGTGGCACAACGGTTCAGCACTCAGCTGCTAATCAGAAGGTTGGAAGTTTGAACCCACTCAAAGGCTCCTTGGGAGAAAGACTTGTCAATCTGCTCCTGTAAAGATTACAGCCTAGAAAACCGTATGGGACAGTTCTACTCTGTCACGTGGGGTCGCTATGAGTCGAAACCGACTCGATGGCACCTAACAATGAGATCAACTTTCTGCACTCAGGAACTTCTAGGTTTTCTTAGCAGGCTGATTGACCAGTGATTTTTTTACTCAGGATCTTTTGGGGCTTGACTCAATGTTGGTATCTGTAAACCAGCCTAACTGAGATGAGCAAAAAGGCAGATCCATTCTTATTCGATGCTCGTCTGAAGTGGAGCGTGGTTTTGGTTTCGCAGTGAGGGCAGGGGATTGCAGATGAAGACCACTCAATTGCAGCTGAGCAGTCTCCTGGTTGCTATGCAACGCCAGACAAGTTCCCTCATCTCACCCTGGCCCTCTAACCTCACCACACCTGCTTCCTCATCTAGGAAATAATTACTACCCTTACACTGTCAGGCAGTCAACAAGTATTTATGGAATACCCACAGGGCACAAAACAATACATGTATTGCTTATTTAAGGCAGGAAATAAAGCCAGAGCAAAGCAGAGGATTACCTGGGTAAATAACCTGGGCAAACTACCCACAGATAGATGCATTAACCACCCCCCTCAAAAAAAAAAAAAAAACAAAAAACAAAAAAAAACCACTCATTGCTGTCGAGTTGATTCCAACTCATAGTGACACTGTAGGACAGAGCAGAACTGCCCCATAGGGTTTCCAAGGAGTGGCTGGTGGATTCGAACTGCCGACCTTCTGGTTAGCAGCCAAGCTCTTAACCACTGTGCCAACAGATGCACTATGCTCCTAAAATCTCCAAGTTAAGCGTGGCCATATGCAGTCTTGGCTTTTGTGTATTTTTTAAGTAAGTATCTGATCAATATGGTCTAACCACTTTAGTAAAAATGTGTATCGGTTTTCTATTGCTGTTGTAACAAATTACCACAAACTTAATGGCCTAAAACAACACACATTTATTATTTTAAACCCTTCTGTAGTTTAGAAGCCAGAAATGGGCGAAAACCAAGTGTGGGCAAGGCTGCATTCCATTCTGGAAGCTCCAGGGAAGAATCGCTTACTTGCCCCTTCCAGCTCCTAGAGGCTGCCCACATTCCTTCACTTTTGACCCCTTCTCCCATCTTCAGAGGCAGCAATGCCAGGCAAGCTTTTCTCACCTGCCATCTCTCTGGTTCTTTCTCTTCCGCCATCCTCTTTCATTTATAAAGACTTTGTGATTATCCTAGATAATCTCCCCATTTCAAGGTAAACTGATTAGCAACCTTAATTCCATCTGCAATCTTAATTCCTCTTTGCCATGGAACCTCACATATTCTGGGGATTAGACCATGAACATCTTTTGAAGCCATTATTCTGCCTATCACAGTGTGTACCTATGAAAGATTATTTATCTACAAAGAGCAAAGATGGGTCGTGACTTCTATGGGCGCATCCAGGGACCTGTGTAAGACTATTGCCTTAAAGACTTTATGTTCTAAGGAAGATAACATATGCATAAAAGATTAACTACAATCAAAAGCAGCCCTGACATTTATAACATGATTTACAGTTTGCAAAGCACTCTGACAACCATTCTTTTTATTCGACCCTCATAACTACTTTGCATGACAGGTAAGGAAAGTATTATTATCTCTGGTTTATAAATGAGTAAACTGAGGCTCAGAGAGATTTTCTTAAGGCCACGAAGATAGCAGATTCACACTGAGGTATGGAAACTTCTAGTCTAGTGTCCTTTCCACTGCCCAGACTGCATAAGCCTTACAAGGTGGGTTATGTAATAAACACATACATCGGCAAAAGCAGCAGTAAGAGATCTTGCTTCTGTCCCATGAAAGGAGAAACAGATGTGAGGTTGTTCAGAAACTTAATAAAGAACACAGAGTCCGCCTCTCGCAGAGCTGAGCAGAGGCACCAGATTCCCTCGCCATCCGCTCAGTGCTCATATCTGACCCACGCTGTGTGTAGACACAGGAGAAAGGATTATGCGGGCAGAGTCGCTGTACGGCTGAAGAACAACACACAATGTGTGCACGTCTCACGCACGATTAAAAGAAATGGCTGGTTTCATGGCTCAGTCTTCTTCGTGTTAATAAAAGAATGCAGCTGTAGGATGACTTGAGCCTGTATGCACCTTGGTACATATGTACCTAAACCCAGAGAGGTTGAGTAGTTTTGTTAAAATGTTTCACTTGAGTTTGCCACAGAGCATTTTTTTTTTATTCTCCAAAAAGCAGCATCTTTTTTTTTTTTTTAATTCCATTTTTTTTCTTTATTGTACTTCAGGAGAAGGTTTACAGAACAATTTCTCATTAAACAGTAGTACATATGCTGTTTTATGACATTGGTTAACAACCCCATGACATGTCAACCCTCTCCCTTCTCAACCTTATTTTTTTTTTTTTGGTGAAAATATACATAGCCAAAGTACACCATTTCAAAAATTTCTACATGCACAGTTTGGTGACATCGACTATGCTCTTCCAGTTGTGTTGCTATTCTCACTTTAGATGAAGGTTTACAGAACAAAATAGTTTCTTATTAAACAGTTGGTACACATGTTGCCCTATGACAGTGGTTAACAACCCCACTACACGTCAACACTATCCTTACTCAACCTTGGGTTCCCTATCACCAGCTTTCCTGTCCCCTTCTGCCTTCTAGTCCTTGTCCCTGGACTGTTGTACCCCATTAGTCCCGTTTTGTTTTGTGGGGCTGTCCAGTCCCTGGCTGAACGGTGAACCTCGGAAGTGACTTCACCACTGAGCTAAAAGGGTATCTGGGGGCCATACTCTCGGGGTTTCTCGTCTCCTTTAGGCCAGTAAATCTGGTCTTTTTTTGTGTGTGTGTTAGAATTTTGTTCTACATCCTTCTCCAGCTCTGTCCAGAACCCTCTGTTGTGATCCCAGTCAGAGCAGTCAGTGGTGGTAGCCGGGCACCATCTAACTGTACTGGACTCAGTCTGGTGGAGGCCTTGGTAGCCGTGATCCATTAGTCCTTTGGACTAATCTTTTCCTTGTATCCTGTTCTCTTTTTTTTTTTTTTTTTAAATATTTTGTTGTACTTCAGGTGAAGGCTTACAGAACAGATAGTTTCTCATGTAACAGTAGCACACATGCTGTTTTATGACATTGGTTAACAACCCCCCAACATTTTAACCCTCTAAATTCTCAACTTTTTTTTTTTTTTTTTTTGGTGAAAATACACATAGCAAAGATACGCCATTTCAAAAATTTTTTTACATACACATTTAAGTGACGTCGACTACGCTCTTCTAATTGTGCTGTCATTCTCACTTAAGATGAAGGCTTACAGGACAAAATAGTCTCCCATTTGACAGCTACTACAAATGTTGCCCTATGACAATGGTTAACAATCTCACAACACATCAACAATATCCTTACTCTACTTTGTGTTCCGTATCATCAGCTTCCTACTCCCCTTCTGCCTTCTGGGCCTTCTCACTGGACTCCTGTACCTCGTTACTCTCATGGTTTTACTGGGCTGTCCACTCCCAGGCAAGCAGCATCATTTTAATGGGGAATGCACGATCGGAAATCTGTTCATTCTGACCACGATCTCAAGATTTGTCCTGATGTCTCACCTTAAAAAAAAGGGAACGATTCTCGTGCTCAACCCAAAGAGATGTCCTGATAGCTGGGCTGGACCTCCAGAGCCATCCTACCAGTGGAACAGATGCTGCCTGTCCCCACTCTCTCCATCTTCCCCTTTCCCCTGACATCACTGCCATAGAGTCGACTCCAACGCATGGCGACCCCATGTGCGTTAGAGGAGAACTATGCTCCATAGGGTTCTCAATGGCCGATTTTTTCAAAAGTAGATCACCAAGCCTTTCGGTTAGCAGCTGAGTGTGTTACTATTTGCACCACCCAGGGGCTCTGCTTTCCTCCCAGTGACCTCCGAAGGTGAAATGCTAGCAAGAGAAGCTGAAAAGCCAGAATCGCGCACTGGTGATGGCCAGCAAAGGCACATGGGACACGCTAAGCAGCATCCTCTGGAGGTAAGGCACCGTTCAAACCCCAGAATCCTCAAATGCTCACCGTACAATACATCAAGATGTGACTTGATGGTTCAGTTCATGAAAGATGAGGAAGAAGATAGTCACTGGAATAATACAGGAAAACACACACATGTAAATGCATAAAGGGAAGTCAAGGGTGACTCCTTTCCCTAATTGCCTAACATCATTCCCACTAGATGCATAAATTACAGATCCTATTAACAGCACCACGAATAATAATCAGTTTACTTTCTGACTTGTATCTAAATACACTTTCTATATGATTTCATCTTTTATTCAGCTGTTTAAAAGCAGAATATCTAATTACAGTTCCTATTAGTCAACATTAACTTTCTTTTTTTTTTTGCCATAGAGCATGTGTAATGACTGATTTTCTAAAAACAGAATTCTTTAGCATATGGAACAAACTGTGTTGTTATTAATGCATTCCCAGATGACTCTGCATTTCAATTCCCTGAATTATTTAGTCATGGCTGATTATGTCTTTTTACAATTCATTATCTCATTTCTTGCAACATGGGCATTTTATTCATTAACTGTCAAAATGAAGGGTTTGACCTCCCCCTACTCCCCCTAAAAAAGATAATCAGGAAATACCAACATATTTCTAAAGGTCTGTGTTTCCCTTATGTGGTCATTCCTTGACATGTGACAACACGCTTTAAACAATGAGCTTTTCAAGGACATTGTCAGGGACCAATGTTAATCTGTATGTTGGGACAGTCATCCTTGGCAGAAGCTGGAAGAGTGTCAACAAGGGCAGGTGGCGGGAATCACTTACACGAGACACAGCTAAAGATGAGACTGTACCAGCTCCAACCATGGCTCAATGACATGGTGATATTCCCATTTTAAACCAAAATACCATTTTTGTAGTAGACTGTTGTACTAGTATTATTCAAAGCTGACACAATCTTTTAAGAATAAACCTCGGTAGATCTTTAGGTAGCACTGGGAAACGAAGGATAAGAAAGATTAAATTAAAAGTTAACTAGCTCTTAATAGGGGTTAATTTTTGTCCTCTGACTGAGCCAGCTGGAGTTACACGGCCAGATTCTGACCTAGAATATTTAATAAGGCCTAGCTACTACCATTTTCAGGCAGATGTTGGCTAATTATTTCAGTGAGGTCTGTGAATCTTATCTGAGATCAAATTCATTGCAAAAATTAAAAAGGCAAAGAAAAAATATAAAAGGATTAAAAAGGCTGAGAATGTGAGGAAATTATTGTTGTTGATAGGTGCCGTCAAGTTGTTTCTGACTCATAGCAACCCTATGTGCAACAGAACAAAACACTGCCTGGTCCTGCACCATCCTCACTATCGTGGCTATGCTTGAGGCCCTTGTTGCAGTCACTGTGTCAGTCCATCTCGTTGAGGGTCTTCCTCTCTTTTGCTGACACTCTACCAAGCATGATGTCCTTCTCCAGGGACTGGTCTCTCCTGATAACACGTCCAAAGTACATGAGATGAAGTCTTGGCATCCTTACTTCTAAGGAGCATTCTGGCTGTACTTCTTCCAAGACATTTGTTCTTCTGGCAATACATGGTATATTCAATATTCCTTGCCAACACCAAAATCCAAAGGCATCAATTTTTTGGTCTTCCTTATTCATTGTCCAGTTTTCACACGCATATGAGGCGATTGAAAATACCACGGCTTAGGTCAGGTGCACCTTAGTCCTCAAAGTGACATCTTTGCTTTTTAACACTTTAAAGAGGTCTTTTGCAGCAGATTTGCCCAGTGCACTATATTGTTTGGCAGATTTGCCCAATGCAATACATTGTTTGATTTTTTTTTTTAATTGCTGTAGTTTAAATGAAGTTTACATTTCAATTTAGTCTCCCATACAAAAATTTATACATACACTGTATGTGACCCTAATTGCTCTCCCCTTACTGGGACAGCACACTCCTCCTTTCCACCCCTGATTCCCCATGTCCACTGAACCAGCTCCTAACCCTCTTTGCCCTCCCATCTCACCTCTGGACAGAAGCTGCCTATTTAGTCTCTTGCATCTACTTGAGCTAAGATGCACACTCCTCACCAGTATTACTTTATGTCCCACTTTCCAGTCCAATCCCTGTCTGAAGAGCTGGCCTCAGAAATTATTTTAGTTCTGGGCTGATAGAGAATCTGGGGGCCATGCTTTCCAGGGTTCCTCCAGTCTCAGTCAGACCATTAAGCCTGGTCTTCTTACTAGAATTTGAGCTCTGCTCCCCACCTTTCTCCTGCTCCATCAGGGACTCTCTATTGTGTTCTCTGTCAGAGCGGTCATTGGTGGTAGCCAGGCACCATCCAGTTCTTCTAGTTTCAGGCTGATGAAGTCTCTGGTTTATGTGGCCCTTTCTGTCTCTTGGGCTAATACTTTCCTTGTGTCTTTGGTGTTCTTCATTCTCCTTTGTTCCAGGTGGTTGGGACCAACTGATGCATGTTAGATGGCCGCTTCGTAGCTTTTAAGACCCCAGATGCCACTCACCGAAGTAGGATGCAGAATATTTTCTTAATAAGCTTTGTTATGCCAATTGACCTAGATGTCCTCTGAAAGCATGGTCCCCAGATCCCTACCCCTGCTACTCTGTCCCTCTAAGTGTTTGATTGTATTCAGGAAACTACTTAGCTTTGCTTTAGTCCAGTTGTGCTGACTTCCCCTGTAGTGTGTGCTGTCCTTCCCTTCACCTAGGATAATACTTGTCTACTATCTAGTTGGTGAATAACCCTCACCCTCCCTCCCCACCCTTGTAACCATCAAAGAATGTTTTCTTCTGTGTTTAAACCCTTTCTTGAGTTCTTATAATAGTGGTCTTTTACAATATTTGTCCTTCTGTGACTAAATTCACTCAGCATAATGCCCTCCAGATTCCTCCATGCTATGTTTCATGGCTTCATCGTTGTTCTTTATCATTGCGTAGTATTCCACGGTGTGAATATACCATAATTTGTTTATCTATTCATCCGTTGATGGGCACCTGGGTTGTTTCCATCTTTTTGCTATTGTGAACAGTGCTGCAATGAACATGTGTGTGCATATATCTATTCGTGTGACAGCTCTTATTTCTCTAGGATATATTCCAAGGAGTGGGATAGCTGGATCGTATGATACTTCTATTTCTAGTTTTTTAAGGAAGCACCAAATTGATCTCCAAAGTGGTTGTACCATTTTACATTCCCACCAGCAGTGTATAAGTGTTCCAGTGTCTCCACAACCTCTCCAGCATTGCATTATTTTGTGTTTTTTGGATTAATGCTAGCCTTGTTGGGGTGAGATGATATCTCATTGTAGTTTTGATCTGCATTTCTCTAATGGCTAATGATGGTGGGCATTTCTTCATGTGTCTGTCAGCCGCCGGAAAATCTTCTTTGGCGAAGTGGCTGTTCATATCCTTTGCCCATTTTTTAATTGGGTT
>NW_004443940.1:32015936-32017094 GCF_000243295.1 Trichechus manatus latirostris | reverse complement strand
AGCACTGCTTTTGCTGTGTCCCAAAGGTTCTGGTAGGATGTGTTTTCATTCTCGTTTGATTCTATGAATTTCTTTATTCCATCCTTAATTTCTTCTACAACCCAGTAGTTTTTGAGCAAGGTGTTGTTCAATATCCATGTGTTCAATTTTTTTACCTTGCTTTTTCTATTGTTGATTTCTACTTTTATGGCTTTATGGTCAAAAAAGATGCTTTGTATTTTGTTAAGGCTTGTTTTATGGCCTAATACGTTGTCTATTCTGGAGAATGTTCCATGTGCATTGGAAAAGACAGTATACTTGGCTGCTGTTGAGTGGAGTGTTCAGTATTATGTCTATGAGATCAAGTTGGTTGACTGTAGCATTGAGATCTTCGGTGTCTTTGCTGAGCTTCTTTCTGGATGTTCCGTCCTTCACCGAAAGTGGCGTGTTGATGTCTCCTACTACTATTGTGGAGCTGTCTCTCTCTCTTTTCAGTGCTGTTAGAGTTTGTTTTATGTATTCTGGAGCCCTGTCATTGGGTGCATAAATATTTATTATAGTTATCTCTTCCTGGTGTATTGACCCTTTAATCATTATGTAGTGTCCTTCTTTATCCTTTGTGGTGGATTTTACTTTAAAGTCTATTTTGTTAGAGATCAATATTGCCACTCTCTTTTTTGAGTGTTGTTTGCTTGATATATTTTTTTCCATCCTTTGAGTTTTAATTTGTTTGTGTCTTTAAGTCCAAGGTGTGTCTCTTGTAGGCAGCATATAGATGGATCATGGTTTTTATACAATCTGCCACTCTCTGTCTCTTTATTGGTGCATTCAGTCCTCTTAACACTCAGCGTAATTATTGACAGGTATGAGTTTAGTGCTGTCATTATGATGTCTTTTTTTGTTGTTGTTCACAGTTTCTTTGTTCCACTTAATTTTCTGTGCTGAGTCGTTTTTCTTTATGTATTTTCCATTCATGTTTTTCATTGTTGTTTATTTTGTGTTTGCTGAGTTTTTATATTTTTCTAGTTTTTTATTTTGACTTGCAGGATTGTTAGTTTCCTTTGTGGTTACACTAATATTTACCCCTATTTTTTTAAGTTTAAACCAGTCTTTTATTTCTTTATATCACCTTGACTTCCTCTCCATGTGCAAAGTCTATGTCTACATTTTTTAAGTCCC
>NW_004443940.1:31986655-32014516 GCF_000243295.1 Trichechus manatus latirostris | reverse complement strand
CTCACTTACAGTCCTAGACAGGCATGGGTGATTGGTGTAGGCACAGGCATCTGGCTGCAGCAGGGGGAAACACTCTGAGCAAGGCAGGGGGCTGACGGCCACCCCCGAGTGTCCAGGAGGAAGGCGTGTCCCTGTTCCCTAGAGCGCGTAGGTGGGTGGGTTTGCAGCCAGACTATGAGCACCCAATGCTGTTGGCTGTAAGGACGGGGGGTGGGGTACCTCTTATTCATGGGACCTTACTGCAGGTGGCTAGATGGTGTGCGTGGAGCCACCAGTCCTCAGACCCCTGATGTGGGTAGGTAAAGACCCTGCTTAATCAGCAGAGCAGTGTCCAATGTCAAGAACCTGCCACTTCACAGCTGAAACAGTTCTAGACTTCAGGTATATACCCTGTTGTACTGCGGTAATGGCCTATGGTGTTGAGATGGGCCCACACAAGTCTATGCAGGGGGAAAGGCACTCAAAGGCCATGGGTCCCTTATCCCGTGCCTAGGCAACGGAGCTGTGCCTACCCTGGGTTCCTGGCTTACGGGAGCTGGCGGTTCATTTTTTCCCGTTTGTTAATTTGTTCACTCTCCAAGGCCGGGAGAATGGCTCAGGGCTGTGACGGTTCCTACTTTCGGCCCAGGGGACTTGGCAATTGCTGAAGCTGGTCCAGGACCCAGTGTAGAGCAGGGAGCAGGGAGGCAAATGGGAGAGAGGTTTTTCCCTAAGGCAGGTGTTTTTGATCCGCGTGGTAGGCCGCACGCAAGTACTTCTCTTTTGCCAATCTAGGGCTGCTTCTCCCTGGTTCTGGGTGGATGAGTAGACTCTCTGCAGCTGGGTCTCTCCCGGTGCATAATACGCCTCCGGAGCACCGCTGCTGGCCTGCCTCACTGCTCACCCATGAGCTGATGAGGCCTGAAGGGCTCAGGCTCTTGCCAGGTCAGGTCGGACAACTCCTTGTTGCTTCGAACCATCTCTCCCTCCCCCTGCCACTCAGTCTGGTTCTTCAACTTTTCCTTAGATGTTCAGGGCTCCTAGACTGTCATACATAATTGATTCACTTGTTTTTTCGGGTCTTTGTCTTAAGAGGGTCCAACGGAAGCATCTGACTACTCTGCCATCTTGGCCCCCACCTCCTTCCCATTGTTTGATTTCTTGACTGCCACTTCCATGGGCATTGATTATGGATCCAAGTAAAATGAAATCCTTGACAATGTCAATCTTCTCTCCATTTATCACAATGTTGCCTATTGGTCCAGTTGTTCGGATTTTTGTTTTCTTTATGTTGAGTTGTAATCCATACTGAAGGCTGTAGTCTTTGATCTTCATCAGGAAGTGCTTCAAGTCCTCTCTGCTTTCAACAAGCAAGGTTGTGTCATCTGCATATCATGGGTTGTTAATGAGACTTCCTCCAATCCTGATGCCACGTTCTTCTTCATATAGTCCAGCCTCTCAGAGTATTTGCTCAGCGTACAAATTGAATAAGTATGGTAAAAGGACTTGCACTCTTTCTGATTTTAAACCATGCAGTATCCCCTTGTCCTGCAGGAGTAACTGTTTCTTGGTCTAAGTACAGGTTCCTCATGAGCACAATTAAGTGTTCTGGATTTCCCATCCTTTGCAATGTTATCCATAATTTGTTATCATCCACGCAGTCAAGTAACTTTGCATAGTCAATAAAACACAGGTAAACATCTTTCTAGTATTCTCTGCTTTCAGCCAGAATCCATCTGACATCAGCAGTGACATCCCTTGTTCCACATCCTCTTCTGAATCTGGCTTGAATTTCTGGTAGATCCCTGTTGATGTACCGCTGCAACCGTTTTTGAATTATCTTTAGCAAAATTTTACTTATGTGTTATATTAATGATATTGTTCGATAATTTCTGCATTCTATTTGATCATGTGTCTTTGGAATGAGCATAAATATGGAACTCTTTCAGTTGGTTGGCCAGGTAGCTGTTTTCCAATTTCTTGGCACTTCCAGGGTTGCATCCATTTGTTGAAACATCTCAAGTGATAGTCCATCAATTCCTGGAGCCTTGTTTTTCACCAATGCCTTCAATGCAGCTTGGACTTCTTTCTTCAATACCATTGTTTCTTAGTCACATGCTACCTCCTGAAATGGTTGAACATCGACCAAATCTTTTTGGTACAGTGACTTTGTGTATTCCTTCCATCTTCTTTTAATGCTTCCTGTGTCATTCAATATTTTACCCATAGAATCCTTCAGTACTGCAACTCGAGGCTTGAATCTTTTCTTCAGTTCTTTCAGCTTGAGAAATGCCGAGCGTGTTTGTCCCTTTTGGTTTTCTAACTTCAGAACTTTGCACTTTTCTTTATAATACTTTACTTTGTCTTCTCAAGCCACCCTTTGAAATCTTCTGTTCAGCTCTTTTTCTTCATCATTTCTTCCATTAGCTTCAGCTGCTCCTCATTCAAGAACAAGTTTCAGAGTCTCTTCTGACGTCCATTTTGGTCTTTTCTTTCTTTCTTGTCTTTTTAATGACCTTTTGCTTTCTTCATGTATGATACCTTTGATGTGATTCCATAAATCATCTGGTCTTTGGTCATGAGTATTCAATTGTCAAATCTCTTCTTGAGATAGTCTCTAAATTCAGGTAGGATATACTCAAGGTTGTATTTTGGCTCTCCTGGACTTGTTTTAATTTTCTTCAGTTTCAGCTTGAACTTGCATATGAGCAATTGATAGACTGTTCTGCAGTTGGCCCTTGGCCTTGTTCTGACTGATGATATTGACCCTCTCCGTTGTCTCTTTCCACAGATGTAGTCAATTTGATTCCTGTGTATTCTATCCAGTGAGGTTCATGTGTATAGTCACCATTTACATTGTTGAAAAAAGATATCTGAAATGAATAAGTCATTGGTCTTGCAAAATTCTATCATAGGATCTCCGGTGTCATTTTCATCACCAAGGCCATGTTTTCCAACTACTGATCCTTCTTCTTTGTTTCCAACTTTCCCATTCCAATCACCAATAATTATCAATGCATCTCGACTGAAGAAATTAAAGGAGAATAAATATATCTATTTCTACCTAGCTAAAGCCTTGCTCTATCCAAGATGTCAGCTTGGATAGGAATGATCCTGGACAGAACTTCCCCAGGCTTTCTCAACAATCAGGCTTCATTTGTATCCTAGATGGTATCTATTACAGAACTCAGATAATGTCTGCTCCTGGCTTCAGCACTTACTATATGCTGCTGCTGTTTTACCTTTATTTATCTCTTTTCTGATGTTCTTACTTTCTTTGTGTAGATCTGAGTTTCTGACTATATTCCTTCTGCGTAAAGAACTTCCTTTAACATTTCTTGTAGACTAGGACTACCAGCAATGAATTCCTTTAGTTTTTAAGGAAGTCTGTATTTCTCCTACATTTTTAAAGAATATTTTTGCTGAGTATGAAATTCTGGGTTGACAGTTTTTGTTTGTTTGTTTGTTTTTATTTTTTTCTTTTAGCACTTTAAAGATTTAAAGATGTCACTCCACTGCCATTTTGTTTGCCTGGTTTCTGATGAGAAGTGCTAAAATTCTTATCCTTGTTGCTCTGTAGGTAATGTGCCTTCTTGCCTTCTTTCTCTGGCTGACTTCATGATTTTCTCTTTGTCTTTGTTTTTCAGCAGTTTGACTATGATATACCTTGATGTGTGCTTGCATGTGTGTGTGTGTGTGTGTGTGTGTGTGTGTGTGTGTGTGTGTGTTTTGGTATTTATCCTTCTTGGTATTCTCTGATTTTGAGCTTCTTGGATATTTGGTTTGATGTCTGCCACTAATTTTGGAAATTCTCAGCAATCATTTCTTCTGCTCTGTTCTCTCTTTTTTTCTCTTTCTGGGATTCCAATTTGTGAATGTTAGTATCTTAGTTATCTAGTGCTGCTATAACAGAAATACCATAAATGGTGGCTTTAACAAACAGAAATTTATTTTCTCACATTTTAGGAGGCTAGAAGTCTGAATTCAGGGTGCTGTATCTAGGGGAAGGCTTTCTCTCTCTGTCAGCTCTGAAGGAAGGTCCTTGTCTCTTTCAGCTTCTGCTCCCAGACAATCTTCATGTGGTTTGGTATCTCTCTTTCCCCATGTTTGCTTCTAAGCTTGCATTTAACGCCTTTTATATCTCAAAAGAAATTGACTCAAGATACACCCTACACTAATCTAGTCTCAGTAACATAACAAAGACTATCCATTCCCAAATGGGATTATAATCACAGGCATAGTGGTTAGGATTTACAACACGTATTTTTGGGGAACACAATTAAATCCACAACATTCCATCCTTTGACCCCCCCCAAAATTCAAGTCCTTCCCACATGTAAAACACATTCACCCCATCCCATTATCCCAAAAGTATTAAATCAACTCCAAGTCCAAATCTCATCTTCTGAACCATCTAAATCAAATATAGGTGAGACTTTAGGGGTATTCCATCCTGGGGAAAAAATGCCTTTTCATCTGCGAGCCTCTGAAAACTAGAATACAAGTTATCCGCTTCCAAAATACAATGATGGAACAAGGTAGCCATTTCCATTACAGATGGGAGAAATGTTAGGGAAAGAAAGGATAAGTGGCATCAAACAAGTCTAAAACCCAGCAGACAATTTATACTAGCTCTCAAGTCTTGAAAATAATCCTCTGTTCTTTGGGATCATCTAGACAACAGAGTCTGCTGTTTGTCCAGACTCTGGGCGTTGGCCACATTCTCTGGATTCTGGGTAGAGGCCCCTCAGCCCTGGGCTTCAGCTCTACCTTCCAGGCCCACTGGGACAGCAACTCTGCTGGTGGCCCCATTCTCCTAGTCCATCTGGGTAGTGACCCTACCCCCTTGACCCCAGCAGGCCCCGTTCTTCTGCCCCTTGAGCATGGCAGCCCTGCCCCCTCAGCTTTGGGCAGTGGCCCCATTCCCCTGGCACACTTTAATGGCAGGCCCACACTCCGGAACCAAGTGGGCAAAGATCCGACTCTTTGAAACCTAGGAAGCTGTGGCCTACCCTTTGAGATCCAGGAGATGGTGGCCCCACACTTTGAAACTGAGAAGGCTCTGCTTCCCGTGCTCCTTCCAACAGTTTTGCTGATCTCTGAGCTGCTCCAGGGATGATTCTTTTCTTTTCTTGGAGGACAACAGATGTAGCTCCTTTGACCTGTTTTCTGCCAGTAGAATTCCAAGAGGTATACAGCGGTCTGTCTTTTCATTCTTTCTCTGTCCCCTTCAGTCTAAGCTGGTGGGTTTTTGTTGTGATAGTTGGTTAGATCCATCAGTCACAGGCTTAAACTCTTTAACAAAAGATTGTATAGTCACATCCTTGCTGAACATTCTAGGACATATGTCCTTAATTTGTACAACAGAAGTTTCCAAATCTTTAAGTTTTGTTTTCATTTTGCACAGTTCATTTTTAAGTCTATCTCTTTCCTCTCACATTTACTATAAGTGGCAAGGAGAAACCACATGGCCCTTTTAAGATCTTGCTCAGAAATCTCCCCAGCCTGATATCCAAGTTCATCACTACAAGTTCTACCTTCCACCAAACATTTGAACATAATTCAGACAAGCTCTTTGTCACTGCATAAAAAGCACTGTCCTTCCTCCATTGTCCAGTCAAATGTTCATCATTTCCTTTTAAAGCCTCACCAGAAGCACATTTAATGCCCACATTTCTAGCAACATTCCGTTGCTTGTGCCGTATGAATTCTCTAAGACGACAGAGACTTCTCTTCAGGTCTCCTCACTTCCTTCTGAGCACTCACCAGAATTGCCTTTGACGTCCATAATTCTACCAACAGTCTCTTCAAGACAATGTAGGCTTTTACTGTTAAGCATCTTAAAACTCTCCCAGCCTCCACTCATTACCTAATTCCAAAACCACTTCCAAATTGTAGGTATTTGTTAGAGCAGCACCCCACTTTTCTGGTACCAGATTCTGTCTTAGTTATCTAGTGATGCTATAACAGAAATACCACAAGTGAATGGCTTTAACTTCAGTTCTCTCGTGGATTTAATAAAAGTAGTTAATCTACTGTTTGTCCACTTTTTTCCTGCTGTAAGAGTGCTGTTCCTTCCAGCTCTCTACCTTCTCTGTCTCTGAGCTGAAGTGTTGCTGTTCTGAACAGCACTTTATCAAGTTGTGTGAAATCCTTACTCTCATTTGAGTTATACGACTAGCCTGCGTTTGCCACTGGAAGAGAAGAAAATCAGTCAGAACATTTACCATATACCATGCTGAATATGTATGCCCAATTCTTCATTTTCCAATCATCATAGCTATCATTATAAACTCCTAATTCAGTCAAGAATGAATTCCTGTCAGAGATAAAAATAAAGTTTGTCATTTTAGATGCCTCTGAGTTGCCACAAAGACATACATTTTCTAGATGCAAACTTCCAGCTCTCATGCACTTCTAGACCCTAGAAATCACTGGCTTTTTTAATAGTAATAACTCAAAGCACTGAATGCAATTTAACAAGTAATATGTCCCACACTTGAATGTATATGAAATGTCTTTAAATACTGAATGAGATAGTTTTTTCATGAGGTTATATTTTTAATAAATCATCCAAGTACTTACGGAGACTATTAGCTGGGTGCTACAAAAACATACAGAAATGTAGGCAATCTCACTCTAATTGAAATTACATCTGGACGTCAAGGAAAAATATAATATGAAAGAAAAGAGACACTAACCCACACGGAACAGGAATGTCAAGCCATCTACTTTCTGTGTCTTCTCTTCAGGGTCTACGTGAAGGCTGCAGGTTTCCCAAACCTACTTCTTTGATGACTTCGACTATTTTAATTCATTGTCCTTTTGAGTTCAAATAGATGGCTAAGCTTCATATTGCTCTTTTCAGTTGGCTAAGTCTTTACGTAGAAAGAACTTATATTTAAGACTTATATTTAAGCAGTAGCGTCTACGTCACTTGCCAATAAGTGGGACAGCTGTTCCGAGGAATCTATCTACGTAGTTTATTTCAATGTGAAAATACTGCTATTAGTTAGAAATGATGCAGGATTTTTAACCCTTTGTGAGCTCTCAGAAGGAATCTTTCGACACACAGTAGACTAGAACATATATTATAAAAATGACTTTGCCTGGCTTATCTGATTCCTAATTAGGTATACTTACTATAACCATATACTTATAACAGCAACTTACAGGCAAGCTCTGATATAAATGAACATAGTTTTACAATCAACTAAAAAGGCACAGTAATTTAAACAGGCACTTTGACTGTACTTAAAGAGCTAAAAAGCTATCAACCACCTATCAAGACAGATGTTCCCCAGGGTGTGTAGTCTGTGTTTACGTCCTCTGCAGCCACTTTACACAGTGCAGGCACTTGAAGAGTTGCATATGAAGCTACATTTTTGTGAAGTCATTTGTAATGTCTCACTAGCTTTCATTCTTATCCTAAGGAAGCTTTGTCATTATACCTTGTTGTCTGTCAATCAACCTCAAGGAGATTTCTAACAATCTTGTTGTTCCATTAATGCCACATTATAAATAAAGTGTAAGCAAATAGCTAGATTTTTTTTAGGGGAGTTTGCTATTCATCTTAGTTTAATCCTTTCCTATAGCCAAGAATCCTTTGGGAAAGCAATTGTTTCGTAGCATTAAAGACAACCTCACAAATATTCTACAACTGGATTTCAGAGACTGAGAGTTCTTTAAGTGAACCTCATCTCTAATGAATTTGAAAATATTCGATTATCCTAACAACAAGAATAATAGCAGCCAACAGTTCTTCGTTCCAAGATAAAATGTTTATTTCAGTCACAGATTTACAAAATTGGTTTACCTCCAGAGCTGCATTTGATGACTGAAAACATTTTGTTAGACATGTTGATTCACTAAGCCGTTTGTATTCATAAATTTATCCAGCAATAGATGTTACAACCTATAAAATAATGAGTGAGAACAATAGTACTTTTCCTTGCAAAAGGTGTACTGTACTGAAACTGATACTGGTTCAATGTCGCCCAGCCAGTAAAAGGCAGAGGTGTTGCTGCTGACTACAGGGGTGTCCGACGCGGAAGCCCAGGCTCCAGGGAATACTCGCGTCTGTGCCACCAGCAACTTTTGGTGCCCCTCGACTCTTCGTCTTTATCCAACCCCCTTCAAGAGGAGGACGCCTGTGACTATTGTTGACTTCCGTTGTTAGCTGCCATCAAGCTGGTCCCTGACTTCCGGTGACCCCATGCCCAATGGAAGAAAACTCTGCCTGGTCCTGAGCCATCCCCATGATCGGCTGGGGACTGGACCGTGTGAGCCACAGGTTTTCAGTGGCTGACTTTCAGAAGTAGATTGCCACGCCTTTCTTCCTAGTCCATCTTAGTCTGGAAGCTCTGCTGAAACCTGTTCAGCATCCTAACAACAAGCGAGTTTCCAATGAGGTGCAATGGCTGGGAATCGAACCTGGGTCGCCAGCTTGGAAGACAAGAATTGTACCACTGACCCACCACTGCCCCCCTGTTGCTGCCTTTACTGGAGGTAACATGAGCAAGAGCCTCCACCAGGAGGTGCTAGTCAACACAAAGCTCCATAGGAGGCAGCATAACACTGGCTGAGAAAAAAAGAATCCAGCACTTGAAGACTGTACTGCTCAGTAACTAAGTTACACGTGAGTACGTACTCCAAACCAAGGCGGAAGGAACCATCGAAGGTATTTCTATGCTCGCCACACACCCTTTACGTCACAAGAAGCATGCATCAATCCTCAGGCAATTCCTTGCAAACTTTTTTTGCAGCTTCTTACCATTGGAAAAACAGATGCAGCCACAATGCATTCTTCAAGGCTCAAGCAAAAGGTGGTACAAACACAAGATTCCTGATGCATCCCCACAAAAAGAGTTTGCTCAGTAAAAGCAACTTGTGTTATGCAAAATATTCAGATTTTTAAAAATAACTCTGTATGAAGTTTAAGAACTTGTGCTGTGGAGTCTGGGGAGACCTAACTCCCAACTCCTAAGAGAAAAAGGTCAGGTTTAGAGTTTATTACTTATTGTGTGTTAACCTCTCTACAACTCAGTCTTCTCCTCTGTAGAATGGGGATGATATCACATAGGGCTGTTGTGAGGATTAAAAGAGATAACAGATATTAAGGGCATAGAAGTGATCAATACATGTTAATCAAAGATACTGGTATTATTGTTTCCGTTGCTTTAATTCACGGAGTTTGCTATAGTCTAAGGAAGTTATTCAGATCCCTACCCCTCCAAGAAAAAAGGCTATCATGCGATATTGATTTGACTGGTTCTCTTATCATTTCAATGTTGACAAGGTCCACCACACATCCTGCCCGGGACTCCAAGTCTTCCCAGTGCTGCTAAGACACTGGGGGTGGGGGTGGGAGTGTAAAAACGCTCAAGCCAAAAGTACTGCCGATCTGATTTCCTGAACATTTGTTCTAGTTCACCAAATATTTTGCTCGCTGCTTTTTCATTTCATTTTCCCCCAGTTGCATGTGTTTGGCTTTTGATCTTGTAGACACTTTAAAAATACTTTATTAGACAGACAGCCCATCACCCCTGGGGCTACTAGCACTCTGCCCCGCTCACTCGGAACAAATCTCCTTTTGTGTTCTTTTGTGCTGAAGTGATTTATCATTTCAACTATCCAAGGGCGGCTGACGATCTTTCTAGACGACTCCAGCCCCCAGGACCCTCCATCTGCACCATCTTACATGCTAGAATCTGCTCCCGGGTCTTTATTCGTATCACAGTGGGCTCTCCGTTTCAGACAACAAAAACTAGCAAACGTCCAAAAACGACTTGGTCTCCATTTCTTGCCTTCTTCCGGCGGAATTCAGGGCTGGGTATGTACGTGAAGGGGGTAGTGACAGGCTTCAGTGACGAAACAAGGAAATGGAAAGTTAGAAAGTCAAAATGGTGAATGCTAATTTTGCAGACCAGAGGAGAGCGTTTTTTCTCTCTCAGTCTGGAGAGAACTTGCTGTTTCTCGTTTTTCTTTGCAATATCGTCTTCTTCACTGCACCTTAGCTAGGTTTTCTTTCCTCCTTTTTTCTGCAGCGAAGTTTTCGAACAGCTTTCCTATCTGAAGCCCAGTCTTTACCTCACCAGAGTCTTAATCCGCAGCTTGCTTACCAGAGAAGCGGCCTGGGTAGGTTTGGGGGGTTGATATATATATATATATATATATATATATATATATATTTTAATAAGCCATAACTAACATTTTTAGCTAACCTTAAAGGTTTTATTTTTATAAGCCCAACCATCCCCCCTCCTCACAGAAAGACATTTTGCTAAACTGAACTCAAAAACACACGTACAAATGGGCCAAAAATATCGTCAGGCCGTGAGTTACTGCCGGTGAAGGGAAAGCTAAAATGATTTATTAAGTAAATATGCAGATATGAAAGTCTTGATGATGTTAAATTAATTCATATGGAATTCCAGAGTGATTTTTTTTAAGAAAATATGTACTTTATATACAGAAATAAACCCCTATTTAAAAATATATTTACAGGTAGCTTATAAATAGTGTTTTAAATTCATGCCTAATAGTCAATAATCGCATGCTGACCTTAAGATTCTTAATCAGGTTTTAGAAACCTAACCAATATTCATAGTAAGTGACTAATTAAAAAATAAGGAGTAGAACATAAAGTCCTTAGTATTTTTAATTCCACAGAACCCAAGACTCTGTTTAGAGTTACAATAATAATAATAATAATAATAATAATAATACAAAGCAAGGCACTAAAATGAAAACAGAGTTGGAGTGATAAACAATGAACTGTCCATAGGGTACAACCTTTAGGACTTTCTAGGAAATCCACGAGAGAAACATACACATTTGCATAAACAGGCACACCTTTTAAGGGGGAGAAAGTTACAACAAATTAAATAAATCAGCTAGCGTTAGCATTTGACAGCTATTTTCAAACCCCAAATCCAGAGATAGGAACAGGGCCACACTGCCCAGTTTATACACGGGAACTGAAAGTACTTAGGAAAATAGTACTTGGCAGAGGCATGGTCTCCAGAGAGTGGAGGTGCCGGGCTGGGGTACTGAGCAGACCACTTCTCTAGTACTTCTGAGGCCCAGGCGGGCCCGGGGATAGAACTATGTGCAAAGAAAGAGCTCATGTTCAAACACAGCCGATTTGGGAGGGTGAAAACACCCATAAGGCACTGGCGGTTCAGTGGTAGAATTCTCGCCTCTTAGGCGGCACAGTGGTTAAGAGGTTGGCTGCTCACCAAAAGGCTGGCAGTTCGAATCCACCAGCGGCTCCTTGGAAACCCTATGCGGCAGTTCTTCTTTGTCCTATAGGGTTACTATGAGTTGGAATCGACTCGACGGCAACCTTTTTTTCTCTCTTTTCACGTGGGAGACCTGAGTTCCGTTCCCGGCCAGGGCACATCAAGTGCCACCACCACCCGTCTGTCAGTGGAGGCTTGTGTGTTGCTGTGATGCTGAACAGGTCTCAGCGGAGCTTCCAGACTAACACAGACTAGGAAGTAAGGCCTGGTGATCCACTTGCGAAAAGCAGGCAGTGAAAACCCTACGGCTCACAAGGATCCGATCCACACCTGATCACAGGGATGGCACAGAACCGGGCAGCATTTTGTTCCATTGTGCGTGGGGTCACCACGGGTCGGGAGCCGACTCCACAGCCGCTAACACCAGTAGCAGCAACAGAGAACCCTGGCACTGGGCTGCCTATTCTGGTTAGCAGCCGAGCTCTGAACCACTGTGCCACCAGGGCTCCGTGGGGCTGCCTATTCTGAAATTACAGGCTGTGTGGGTAGCTTTCAAAATCAGAACAAAACTCCACCATCAAAGGAAAGTAAGAAGAAACAACCCAAAAATTAGAAATAAGCTAGGGAGGTTGTGGTGTGAGAGACGCCAAGGGCAAGAGCATTTTAAAATGGAATATGTGGTCATCAGAATCGAAAGTTCACCAGTAGATCAAACGAGGAAGGCAAATAAATACGCGAGCAGCTTCTCAAACTCTGGAAAATGTCTGCATCCTAACCCCTGCATTTTTCAAACGCCTAAATTTCATTGTATGCAACAAGCATAAAAACCCAGAGGCTGCATACCTGTAAATCAAATATATCAGAATGTATGAAACAACATATAAATGCCATCACAAAAGAAAAATCAGGTTTCTAATTTTTTTTTCTGTTACAATAATCTAAATAATTTTAAGAACTAGAGGTAATCATGTCTGATTCAAAATATGTGATTATTTTCCAGATGTTCTAATTTTCAAGGCTTAGATCTCCTCAATCCTCAAATTATCATATTCTAACTTAGAAATTATTTGTTTCCTGTGTATGATAATAATTTGTAGCCAATCAGCGTCATTTCCTAACCCTCAATTTGAAAAAAACAGCAGAGAACACTGTGTGTGGTTTTCATGATAATAAATACAATTTTCAAATGTGTGTCTTGAGTTGATCACTTTGGATAGATGTGTTTTAACTGTTCCAAGAACTATTCTAAACAGAGCATATTAGCAGGAGAAATAGCTTTGACTTCCAGCCCTTGATTCTACAAGCAGCAACGTGGTAATTAACCGAATTATCCCCGCAAATTTATTATCTTGATTTCTTCAACTTGTACATCACAGGCATTATCTATCCAAATGAAAAGCTCAGTTTTGTGAAAGATAAGCAGAGCACAAGTGGCAGATACAAAAGGTCTAAGCCTTCCTGAAGCATATACCAGCAGCAGCTACCGGACGCCTTCTCCCTTCTAACCTGCGGGAGTTAACAGTCAATGTTCATTTCTCTTGCGTTTGTGCTAAGTGTGGAATGTGCACAAATGCTCCAAGGGAACACAACAGTCTGGGCAGTACTTGGAGAGCTGAAGTGTTAGGGGGACGGCACCTTGACTTTTTTCTTACAGGACTGAAGGACAACAGAGTGGAGAACAAGAGCCAACACTCAGCAAAAGGTCAAAGTCATTCATTCATTATTCTTTATTCATTTATTATTCAGTATTCAAGCACTCAGCTGCTAACCAAAAGGTCGGCAGTTCAAACCCACCAGCCCCTCCGCAGGAGAAAGACAGGCAGTCCGCTTCGGTAAAGATTACAGCCTTGGAAACCCCGCGGGGCAGTTCTACTCTGTCCTGTAGGGTCGCTCTGAGTGGGAATTGACTCAGTGGCAACGGGTTTGGTTTTTGTTTTTCATTCAGTATTAACTGAATCTCCATTATGTACTAATGGAGGTTCAATTAATTGTGTTAGCCCCAGGAGATAGATGGTAACAGCCTAATGGGGGATACGGCCATTATGACTCAGCATACTAAGTGTTGCAATAAGAATAAAGGGTGCCTAGGGAACACAGGGAAACCCTGGTGGCATAGCGGTTAAGAGCTACAGCTGCTAAGCAAAACGTCGGCAGTTCGAATCCACCAGGTACTCCTTGGAAACCCTATGGGGCAGTTCTACCCTGTCCTTTAGGGTCACTATGAGTTGGAATTGACTCAACAGCAATGGTTTTTCATTTTTGTTTTGTTTTGTTTTGTTTTCTGGTTGGGGAACATAGAATAAGAGCATCTAACTCAGACTCTGGGAATCAGGAAGCCTTCCCGGAGGGACTGACATCTTATTGAGGCATGGAAGATCAGCAGGAGTCAGGCAGCTGAATTTGTGGTCAGGGGTAGGGGAAGAGGGTGAGTTAAGCCCAGAAGCCGAGGAGAAAGCAAGGGTAACCCCTTGCAGAACGGGAGTATGGACTGTGAGTCGAGAGTAGAGAAAGACGAACCTGGAGCAGTCAGCAGGGCTGGGCATCGAAGGCTCTGCAAATCTCGTCCAGGAATCTGACTCTGTCCTGAGCACAGGGGGGAGCCACTGAAATGCTGGAAGCAAAGTTGTGCTTTGGAAGCTGATTCTGCCTGCACTGCAGAGGGCAGGCTCGAGGCATGAGGCCAGCGAGGGGGTCTCTAAAGTCATCTAGATGGGAAGCGACGTGGGCTGAAGAGGGTGGTCGTGTGGGTATAGAGAGAAGCAGACCAATTTGAGAGCGATTCAGGAGCTAGACGGACAGGTTTGGTAAGGAGGTGAACAGGGAGAGTGTGAGGAGGAAGAACTCAACAGCCTGGGTGCCCAGGAGAATGACAAGAATCCATACTGGAGGAAAAGAGGTGGTGGTGTGAGATGAGGTTAGGAAGCCCGTGAGACTTCCAGGTGGAGACATTTTGGGCAGTCAGATATGTGAGTCTGAAACTCAGAAACAAAGCAGAGTTTTATTTTTTTAATGACCTTCACTTGTTTATAATGACTGTCACTTCTTTACTTGGACTGTTCTTTTTTTTTTTTATTTAATTGTTGTAGATACACACACACACACATACATAACACAACATTTGCCAATTCAACATTTTTCATGTGTGCAATTTAGTGACACCAATTACACTAAGCTGTGCAACCATCATGAATATCCACTGCTAAATTTCCCAGCACCATAAATAGAAACTCAACGCTTCCTAAACAATGGCGCCCCCTTTTTCCCTCCCTCCCACCCCCAAAGCAGGGTTTGAGACATATTCTTGAGAGCCATCTCTGCACAGATGTTAACAGAAGCCGTGGGGGTAGGGGACAATCCCCAGGGAAACTGTAGCCTGGGAGAAGGGAGCCAGGGCAGAGCCTTGAGAAACACCAAAACTTAAGGGAAGTTATAGGAAGAGACGGCCACAAAGAAACGATCAAAAAAGTCCACAATAACCCCAGGATGGTGTGGTGTGAGAGATGCTGGGGGCATGGGCATCTTGGGGTGGAATGAGCGGTCATCGGAATCAAAGCTCACCAGGAGATGAAGTGAGGCGGGGTCCTGGCATTTAGTGACAACAGGCCTGGGGTGGTGAGCTTGGAGAACACAGGCTCAGAGAAGTGATAGGAGTAGACAGCCGACAGCAGGGGCTGAAGGGAAGATGGGAAATGAGCGTGCAGAGAGACTCTGGTCAGAGACGTCTGCCTAGGAAGGAGTGCAGCACTGAAGGAAAAAGAATGTAAGATGCGAATAATTTATACACAGGCATTGGCGGTTCAGTGGTAGAATTCTTGCCTTCCATGCAGGAGACCTGGGTTTAATTCTCGGCCAAGGCACCTTGTGCACAGCCACCACCTGTCTGTCAGTGGGGGCTCGCGTGTTGTTATGATGCTGAACAGGTTTCAGAGGGGCTTCCGGACTAAGACAGACTAGGAAGAAATGCCTGGGGATCTACTTCCAAAATCAGACCACGGAAACCCTATGGATCACAACGGTCCAACCCACAGCCCCTCACGGGGATGGCGCAGGACTGGGCAGCGTTTCATCCCTGTTGTGCCTGGCGGGCATGATGAGTCGGGGGCCCAACTCAATGGCAGCTAACAGTAACAATCCATGCGTGTTTACTTCTGAGGACAAGAAGATGAAGGTAGAAGGGACCCAAGGCAGAGGGAGATATGTGCTAGCTCCTGAGGAGGCTGCAGTAAGTGGATGGGATTCCAAAGCTCACGTAGAGGAATCAGCCTGAAGCAGGAGGAGGAATGCTTCTTCTATTTTAGGGAAGAGAGAAGGGAGGGTGGGCAAGATTCAGGTACGTTCCTGAGTCTGTCAGCAGACTGGAATGTAAGAGGCCCTGGAAGGCAGGGTCCATGCCAATTCTGTTCCCCACTGTATTTCTAGTACTTGGAACAGCGTGTGGCACATTGAATGAGTGAAATCAGCAGGCCGAGGGGCTTCCCATTGGATAGCACTTATCTCCTCAGTGACAAAGAAGGTGAAGCTCCTTCCTGAGAGTGAGAAGGAGGTGCTGGCACCAAGGTTTGAGTCAAGTGGAGATGTTTGACTCAGCCGCGCATTCTCAACGGGGGCTCTAACGCTCCTCGAGGCACCAAACACTCTTGCACCAAACACTCTTGCTCTCTTTACAGGCACAGCGTAGATGTACGTACGGGGCCGGCGCAGAATCGTTGCCTATCTGTGGCATCATTCCCCTTTAGAGAGTTGGTAATGAAAGTGGCTGAGAAGCAGTGGACTAGGCAAAGGGAGAAGACAGTAGGACACACGAGAGTTGGGAGTGCCTGGCGAGGTCAGCAGTGAGCTCTCCAGGGGAGGAAGTCCCTCCTTATGAAGACAGTACAGTCTGTCCACTGGGATCCTGCCCTGGAAGTGGCATCAGCGAGAGCCAGAGGTCTCAGCTGGTTGACCGCCTGGAGTGGCCCACGACCCAGCCTTCCCGGCCCTGCTGCTGGGGAGAAGACAGCACCGATCTATCCCGGGAACCCCTGGAAGGATGCAGGAGTGGAGTGGACTCTGCCCCGAGTGGGTAAGACACCAAGCATGGATGCATTACGGCTGGAGGCAGAGAGCAAAGATAACTTCAACAGAGGGACCCAGCCCGGAGGAGGGCAATGCCTCAGGCATGGCTACGCCAGCCACAGACTAAGCCGGGACCCGGTTTCTGGGAAGGAAGATGGCGGTGCCCTTAGGGAATTTGACGGGGGCAGTAATGGTGCTGTAAGGTCTTTGGTGCCTTGTGCTTGAGGAGCTGTTTGCAAGTAGAGATCTCTCAACTGAGAGAATTCCTAGGTCAGAGTGGGAACCAAAAAAAAAAGAAGGAAAGAAAACATGCGGAGTAGAGATAGAGAAAGTCACTGGGCCTTTCATGCTAGAGATTTTGTGACACAAGGGTTACACACACACACACACTCACACACACACTCACATTCTAAAAATACCTTCGCAAACAAGTATAATCTTATCTGCCTTCAGATTTGTAGTAAATCACTTCAGTAAATATTATAATGTCTATATGCTTCTTAATTCCCATCGCCAGCAAGTCGAGTCCAACTCATAATGACCCTATAGGGCAGAGCAGAACTGCCCCGGAGGGTTTCCAAGGAGCGGCTGGTGGATTTGAACTGCTGATCTTTTGGTGAGCAGCCAAACGCTTAACCACTGCGCCACCAGGGCTCCGCTTCTTAATTAGCGCTCCAAAAACTCTTTATTACATGACTTAAAATATAGCAATTCCGTAACTAATTTTCAGTTCGCCTCTTCAGTAAGCTTTTCAAAATCCGATGAATACATATATGCTTATGTTATAGTTAAGTACAGAAACCAGAAAGAAAAATGAAGTGGCACTGGTTCTGTGAAGTAAATTTAGGCGAGGACATAAAACTAGGTGGTTGGCCAACGCTCAACACTGGAGCTTCACTTTGGACAACAGCACTCAGGTGAAACCAGATTACAAATAAGTATGTCCTTGGGGAATTTACACGTTTGAAAGTAGTATGGGATGCTATAATATTACCTGCATTAATATTTTCAAATCTATACAGTAAAAAAAAAAAAAAAACTCAATGGCAAACTTCCTTCATTGATAAAGATAAGAATTTGCACTTTCCTACACGATTCAAGTTTAAGCCCTTGTGTTTCTGAAAATGGAGACTCACTCAAATATACAGGAATTAAAAAAAAAAAGCAAAGCTGGAACGAATGGGAGCTGGATGACAACATGGAGCCCAGGGGACCACACACCTGGTACCAGCAACCTTGTCTTCAGTCCCACCCTTCTCTGTTTTGTGTTGTTAGGACCAGGCTCTGAGAATCAGCTTTCAAGGAAGTCATGGTATCAGAAGGGGCACATCTATATTAATTTTCTCCTTTCCATTCTTCCTCTAATTTGCTTATCCCATAAGCATCTGCTGAGTCCCTCCCGCATGCCTGGCAGGTGTTGCACGGTACTGAGAAAAATCTACCTCTTCCTGAATTATTTTCAGTCACATCATTTTTTAGTTCTGTTGATTAATCTTGGAAGGCCAGAATCAAGTATTTTTAACGTCTTCATCCTCGAATGCAATGCTGAAGTTTTCTAACTATCTTCACAAGCAAGTGTGAAATGGCTTTCTTGACTGGCCAGAAACCCAGCCCATCAAGTGATCTGGCTAGCGGACAAGTTTTCCTTGCACTTCCCCTAGTCTCTACCAGCAAGGTTGCAGCTGGAGGCATGTAGCACCACTCACATCCATGGCATCCAGATGGTTTCAGATGCTAACTGCCCATCTTTCGTTAGTAGTCGATTGCTTTAACCACTGTGCCACCAGGGTTCCCTACAGATGCAAAATAAGATATAAAAGTGTGGTATTTCTGTCTCTAACCATATAGACGGCCACATGCAAACAGAAAAAACAAAACTAAGCCGAACACTGCCCAGTAAAATGAACTGATCTTGGATAAGCCTTGTAGGTTTTGCTTGGTGAATTTCTCTAGGACTCCATCAGATTTACTTTGGGTTTCGCTCTTATTTTACTACAACGAGTAACAGGATGGGGCTCTTCTCTTGTTATACCTGGATTAACTTTGCCATTTGTGGGCTTCATTTTTGTCATTACGAAAACTTTGCTGTTTAAAACAAATGAAATGATTTATACCAGAAACTGTGTGAGCTGAAAAAGCCTGTCTGGTCAGAAGCACAGGAGACCTGACCTAAGTCCAGCTCTGCAAACGACCTGAGTGGGTCACTTAAAACAAGTCATCTTGTTGTTGTCTATTTTCCAGTGGACATGGAGTGACTATTCTCATTTGGATTAAGAAGCATGTAGACATTTAAGCACAAGCTTCCCTTGTCCCACCATCTGAACATGTGAGGGAGCCATAATGAACTCATTTCATCGGACCATGTTTTCAGCTCTCTTCTCACTAACAAATCTCCCAGAACCACATTCGGAAATCCTGACAAAGAGGCTACTTAATTTCTGGAAAACTAAGAAAAAAGGAGTTCCCTTTATCTACTGGAAGTCTGCTCAATTATAATGTCAGGAAGCTGGTTTGGGTCTCCAGAATTTAAACAAACACCACTCATTCCCTTCACGTAAATAGAAACACAACTCTAGGTAAATATTCACTATAAATATTTCACAGGAAATTGGAATTAAATTAATGAGGTACGATGAAAGCCAAGAAGGTAATCTGCTCAGACGTTACACTGAGAAACAGTCTTCAAGTTCATCCCTTAAATTCAGACCAGAATCTCAAAGGCTGGTCTCTTATTACAAAGGCTCACTATGTTATGAATAGCTCCCCTCAACAACAAATGCCATCTAAAGCTGTCTTGCATAAAACTTGAGCATCTTAGATTCCAGTCCTGCACAACCCCATTAAATTGTAACCAGATTTTATTTGCTGAACAAATGTTAATGCCGTTTGCCATTAATGGATAACGCCACGAAAAGCACGTAAGTATTACAACACTGGAACCTTTAAGGATGAAATATAGGGTAACTTACAAAACTGTCTGTTGCAAACAGATGTCACCCACGAGGGCTTCCAGCTCCTATTGCCCGTCTTCATAGAACGCAGTTGTAATTTCTCCCTTGGTTAAGGGAATTTTGCAATAACACACAGATTTATTAGGTCCCAAGATTAAAATTCTCTGAGTAAGAATAAAAAATAATTATACTTTAGAACATAGTGCAGTATTCAAATGACTTGAAAGCTGTCACCTCAGCAAAAGTAAGAGAGGGGAGAAAAGGTAAGGATGAGGCTGAGTAACGGTAGACATAAAACGTCTATGAGTTCGAGAGCATAAATGCATGATCAGGCACTTCCAAATCATAAACACATGGAAACAGGAAACCTCCATCTCACAGCAAAATGCCTGAGTGGTTCCATTAATGAGTCAGGGGGACTTCTTCATTTAATCAGACTGCCTTGTGATTACAACCGAGGGCTCTTCGTTAAAATCCCAGCTCTAACACTTACTATCTCTGTGACCTTGGATGAGTTGGATGTAATGTCTCAGTGCCTCAGTTTCTTCATTTCTGAAATGGGGATGATAGCAGTGCCTACCTTACGAGGGCAATTATGAGTGTTCAATTATGTGTTCCATGAGTAAACACATACAAGGAACTCTGAACAGTTCGTTACACATAATACGTATTCAATAAACACGTTAGCTTTTCATTATTCGGTAGTTGCTATTGTATAGAGAAGGAGCGCATAGTATATATTCGTGTATATAGAGGGTGGCATAGTATGTATTCGGCCACTAACCAAGAGGTTGGCGGTTTGAACCCACCAGCCTGCTCCTCGGGAGAAAGACGTGGCAGTCTGCTCCTGTAAAGATTTTCAGCCTTGGAAACCCTATGGGGCAGTTCTGCTCTGTCCTGTAGGGTCGCTGTGAATGGGAATCCACTCAACAGCAGTGGATTTGGTTTCGGTTTACTGTCTGTAGAATGTATTGCAAATGAAAAGAGAACTGCATGGAAACTCTAGGCTTTCCTCACAGGAGGTCTCTAAGCTCACTGACTGTTTTTTTTCATCAGGATTCTGCCCCCTCCCCTTCACAGAAACAGCACTGACTAAGCTCACCTATGACCTTTGTATTCCAAATGCACCGAGTGGTTTTCATTCTCACCTTCCTTGTCCTCTAGGAAACATACAACAAACACTGTGACCTTGAGATTCTCTTTCCTTAGATCTTAGGACTTTTCATTTTCATAATTTTCCCTCAACTTCTCTGGCCACTCCCTCTCTCTTTGCTTTGTCAGTGGATCTTCTTCTCCCTGACCTTCTCCCTAGAACTGAGGATCTCATTGCTTCCTGGTCTCTAGTCTTGTCCCAGGCAAATTTACCCATTTCCATGGTTTCATTACCAATTACATGTTGATTAATGGAAAATGTTGGTCTGTATCTGAGCTCCAGACCCATGTACTTAGACACGCTTTACATATTTACTTGAACGTCTCAAAAGCACTTCAAACTCAACATGTCCAAAAACTGATTTATGATTTCCTCCCTCCCTCCCAAATCCAGTGTCTCCCCCAGTATCCCCCATCTTGGCAAGGGGACCACCATTCATCTCTCACACAGGCTCCTACAATAGCCTTCCACCCACTCTGGCTTCTTCCATTCCTTCCCCTCTCCCCCATCCCTCCCATCCCTTCTCTGTAACAGCCAGAGTGGTGCCTTTAAATTGTCAATCTAATCACTCCCTACTCAAAATCCTTCACTGTTTCCCTAGTGGTTATAGGATCTTGAACATGGCTTAGAAGGCACAGCATTAATTGGCTCCTTCCTATGTCTCCTGTCTACCCTTTTCTGCTGGTTCTCTAGCCACTTTGGCCTTTACTGTCCTTCCTTCGGAGCCTCCAACAGGCCAAGCTCTTCCATGTCCTCTGCTTGAAACTCTCGCCATTCTTCTCCCTTACCTGGCTGATTCCCATTCATCCGCCAACTATCAGTTCAAGGGTCACTTCCTCAGAGAAGCTGTTTTTGACCCAAAACTAGGTCATGTGCCCTATCATAAGCTCTCATAACATCCTGAGTACTTATACTATTAACATTATACATTCATTTGTTATTTTTCAAAATCTAATATCTGTCTCTTCCAGCAGACTGTCAGGTTCAACAGGGCAAGAGATCATGTCTGTTGGTCCCACCACTTTACTCCTAATACTTCCCACACAGAAAGGGCATTCTAATACTTGTTAAATGAACCCCTAAGTTTTAAGCCTTTTAAGGCATTCTTCATGATCCTCCTCTTCCTCTACAACAAGACAGAGTCATATCTTCAACACTATGGCTGCGCATAACAAGTCCCTCTGGTGATCCTGACCACATCAGATTTCCCGGAGCTGGTCACAAGGGGAGAGAAACTAACAAAGCAAATCGGGTTCCATGAAGACTACCTATGGAAAACTGGCACTCAAATGGCCAATACATGATTTGTAACAAATGGAATTTGTTTGAGTCATCTAAACGATATTCATCATCCTCCTTTAGAGGATTCTTCCACTCTCATTTATTTATTTATTCAACAAAATTACGAACTGTTAAATTCCAGACATTGGGGCCACAGTCTGGGAGGAATACTGATATGTGACAGATACACAATAAATACAACAGAGAAGGAGTGCTGCGCTTGTGTTTGGAGGAGAAGACATGCTGAGGATAAGAGGGGAAGGTGATCTTAGAGATGGCTGATGTGAGTCGGTAGGGATAGCCATAAAAATTCCAGGCAAAGTTAGGAACTCTAGAAGCTCCCCAAATACCAACTATTATTAAAAACACCTTAGGCTGAGAAGACCGAAGAAGAATTGATGCCTTTGAATTATGGTGTTGGCGAAGAATATTGAATATACCACGGACTGCCAAAAGAACAAACAAATCTGTCTTGGAAGAAGTATAGCCAGAATGCTCCTTAGAAGCAAGGATAGCGAGATTTTGTCTCATGTACTTTGGACATGTTATCAGGAGGCGCCAGCGCTCAGCTGTTGTATGATAGCATGCCCACTGCCATCTGGCACGTGGGTCGAAACTTTAACTCTGCATATGCCTGTAAATCATTCATCTCCTTGGTCGTCGACATCTTCCCTTTCATCCCATGCCTGCCCCACCTGAGTTTTGAGGTGGCTTGTGACAGCGGAAGCACCAGTGGTGCAAGGTTATTGTTGTCGTTAGGTTATTAGGGGTCAATGTTGCGGGAAGGCAGGAGTGGGTTGAGGAGTTTGAGCCTGAAGAGCGAAACAGTTGTGACTGCATAAGTAGAAGCCTAGTAGTTGCACAGTCCTCAGGGCCCAGAGTCACTGGCTTGGTGGGAAGAAAACAGAAAGACAAAAAGAAGAAACAGCCTCTGTAAGTTCATACCGCATCATGGGTATCATACTCCAGAGCTCTTTTTGGAAAATAAATAAATACATAAAGTTATAAACTCTTGGCTGGAGCATTCACTTTTATTTTAATTGAATTTTACTTTACCTAAATAAACGGTATCTTTTGGGTGTGGTTATTACTCAATCTCTTATTCGAAGTTCTAGCCCTGCTTGGAGAATGGAAACGTCAAATGGCAGATTTCTTCTATGTCATTAGAAGGGCCAAGGAAGGAGAAGACAGAGCAGGATTTTTCTAAATATCAGCCCCCAAAAGGGGTTTGATGCGCTCTGGTACGGTCATTTTGCAGACAAAACAACGTTATCAATTCAAAGAAGATGGCTCAAAAATGGAAGATTTGGAGCCCTAACATGAAAGAATGTTGAAAGAAAAAACAGATCATATTGTATCAGCATCTTAACACTATCTGTTGTTTAATCTGAAGCAAAAGCCTAGAAGAGAGATGATACAGGTATAAAACACAATATGGATTTATTTAATGTGCACTTAAAATGCCAGAAATGAAGCTACCTACTTTGACAATTGTTTTCTACGTAAATCTCCGCCAGAAAAAAAAAAAAATCATTATGGATTTAACAAATCAAACTTCAATTACTGTGGTCAACTTGAGAGTTAAAAGATTTAACAAAATAATGCTTTCCAGGAAAAGAAAAAAAGATCCTGCCTTTGAGAAAAGCTTGATTGTTAATGTGAAATTTTAAACCAAATAATTATATTACTGTAATTCACTACCAACTCAAGAAAAAGTGTATGGGATGTTCAAAAATAAGGAACATATTAAAATAAAGTTGCTTTTTTTTTAAAAAAAATCTTTACAGGGAATTGCCACACCATCTGGTCTAATTTGTTTTGGTGTTTTGCCCAGTATAATATCAACTTTCTGAGAAATGTAAATTATTAGAAAAATATGAGTGAAGAAGAAATATGGGTTAAAGACAACACTCTGATTATAAGTTTGAATACCCAGGAATACTCAGAAACACACCAGTATGGCAGAACAGCCCAACCCAAGTCAATCTGGGTATGAGACTGGCTCATGAAGGGAATCCAGGTAAGAGATGCCAATGATGAAAACGGCAGGCATACAGAGAGTAATAGGGAAAACGATAAAATGCAAAACACAGAAACACATTTTCAGACACTGAGCTTTCTCTCCTTGCCAAAGTGCTTCTGATTCTAATGAAGTTTAGGAGAAAAATAACAAGGCAGCCCCTGGGCAACTCACAAAGGACAGACCATTAAAGGATGCTTTTAAACATGAGGTGATAAGGGGGGCCTCCAAATGTGAACACAGCCATATTTTTCATCTAAATTCTGTTCTCTGTCTTCCAACTGATCACTTTAATACAGTGTCACCTCGGCCTGTGCGAAGACCCCATCATGGGCTGTGGCTCAACTGGGTGTCTCCAAGATTTCTAAAAGAAGCATTGTTTTGTAAAGCGTCACTTAGGCAACTTACGTGATTACCCTCAGAAAAGGTAAACATCAAGCAACGAATGATGGTTTACGTTTATTATGTATTCACATGTGAAACAGATATGCCCAACGAGTTGATAAGTCAAAAAGAAAATCCTTACCCGAATTATTTCTTCAACACAGCTGTTGCTTTCTCCAGCTCTACTCTCCTGCAAGCAAAGAAAAAACAAATTAAGCCTGATAGGTAGATTTATGGTCACAGAAAGAATAGAGAGAGACGGCAGTAGGTGAGCTTCCAAGTTAGAGCGGAACAAGTGGTGGAGTTCTAGACTGATGGAATGCTGAACGGGGACTTCGTGTAACCTCCTCCCTTAATGGAATCTGAGGACTTTGGCTCACTGCTGGGACAGTCTGGGATCAGGCTCCCACTGTGGCTGTCATTGTGGCCACTGCCGTCCTTTGGAGGGGTCAGCCTCAACCCGCACACGCTCCAGATGCTCTGCTCTGGGGCCTCCCAGCCACGCCGACTCGGAGCACAGATCGTGGCCTGCAGGTAGGAGTTCCATCAAAGTATGGCGACTGTGGCCTCCGCTGCAAAAGTGGCCCCAGCCTCACATTCCAGTTCACCCACAGAAGATGTGCAATGGGCCCGAAGAGCAAAACAGGTGTGACTGCTTAAGCAAACGCCTGGTGATTCCACCGTCCTCAAAGCCTAGATTCACTGGTTTGGTGGGAAGAAAACAGAAAGAGAAAAAGAAGAAACAGCCTCTGAAAGTTCATACAGCATCCTGGGTGTCATACTCCAGAGCCATTTGCTCCGTCACCCACACTGCAATCCACTTCTGTGCAGATGTAAAGGGGCATAGAGGTTCGGTGGCTTCAGGCTGCAGCCCGCTCGGGGGAGCATTTTAAGTTCCAGAGATGCTATTTCGTTATTGCTTGTTATGTAGCCCAGAGCTCAGGGGGTGGTTTTGTGCGGACACAAAAGCAGTGTTTGCACGCGAAAGTTTCTATCTGTGGTCCCCCAAAGAGAACTTTTCTTGGCCCTATAATTCAAGGACGTTGACCACAACTCAGTGTGACATGCCAGCCTGAGGCTTCCTTCACCATCTCTTCTCCCAGCCAACGTTCCTTCCCTCCTCATAATTCCCCCATAACCAGGAATGCTCTCTGCGCCTTTCCCTGCCTTCCTAGCTAATCCCAAGTCATCCTTCAGATCACAACTTGAGCATCGCTTCCTTGGAGCAGCCTTCCTTGGCCCTGCAGTACTCTCTCCCGGCGCCCCTTACTTCTCCAAGGCACTCACCACAACTGTAATTCAATAATTAACTCTTCAACAATATCTCCTCCCTCTAGAACATTCACTCCATAAATTCAAAAGCTCTGTGTCGTTCAGCACTGTGCTGGGCACAGTATCGAGTGTGTGCGATAAATACTTGTTGGTGTATAACGTATGAAGAAATGAATGAGACCACTGCCTGTACTTCTCACCAATGGGAAGCCTGGCAGAATCCGCTCTGGGGCTTTTAAATGGTAAAAGGCTGTACCCTCCCCTGCTTCAGTTTATGTCACCGCTATTGCTCCTTTTCCAGCTAGGAGAACATTCTGTTTGAAATATTCTACAGGATGATGGAAGGAATGTGAGCTCTGAAAAGGTCCCACACGTGCTGGACACTGTCCCACACCTAGAAATAGGGGATTTGTCCGAGGCTCCCTACTGGGGCCCAGAAAATGTACAGGACTTGTTATTTTTACATAATAACAGAACCTAGACCAAAACACAGGTCTCAGTCCTGTACTTCTTCTGTCCTAGAAGCTTTCCCCAATCCCAACGGCTATGCTTGAGATATAGCCACTCATTCAGCCAACATGAGCTTATCTGTTTGTCAAAGGTATTTCGTTACTAGGGTTTCTGTAAGTTTTATATAATTTGGGAACTTGTGGGGGGGGGGAGATAAAATCCACATAAAATTTACTATTTTAAAGTGTGTAATTAGCGACATTAAGTACGTGTACAATGTTCTGCAAACATCACCACTACTTATTTATTCCAGACATTTTTCATCACCCCAAATGGAAATCATGTGCCCATTAAGCAGTCATTCTTCCCTCCCCCTACCTGTGGCAACCACTGATCAGCCTTCTGTCTCTATGGATCTGTCTCTTCTGGATATTTACATAAATGACGTCATACAGTAGGCCGTGTTTTGTGTCTGGCCTCTTTCACTTAGCATAACGTTTCCATGTGGTAGCATGTCTCAGTACTTCACTCCTTTATACGGCTAAATAATATTTCCTTGTATGGATATACCACTTTTTGCTTATCCACTCATTGGCTGAGGGACATCTGGGTTGTTTCCATCTTTGGCTATTGTGATAGTGCTTCCATGAAGCATACAAGTTTTTGTTTGAACACCTGTTTTCAATTCTTTTGGGTCTATGCCTGGGAGTAGAATTGTGGAGTTACACGGTAATTCTGTTTTTAACTTGTGGAGGAACTGCCAAATTGTTTTCCATAGCGGCTGACCCATTTTTACATTCCCATCAGTAATGCACGAAGGTTCTAATTTCTCCACATCCTCACCAACACTTGTTTTTGTGGCCATTCCGTGGGTGTGAAGTGGTATGACACTGTGGTTTGATTTGCGTTTCCCCATGGAATCGACTCCATGGCGATGGGTTTGGTCTGTTTTGTTTTCGTACTAATGGCACGAGCATCTTTTCATGTGCTCGTTCGCCATTTGTATACCTTCTTTGGAGAAACATCTATTCAAATCCTTTGCCCATTTTTAAGCTGGTTTGTTTGACTTTTGGTGTTGTTAAGTTGTAAGAGTTTTTGACACATTCAGGATACTAGACCCTCATCAGATATACGGTTTGCAAACGTTTTCTTCCATTTTGTGGGTAATCTTTTCACTTTCTTGATAGTGTCCTTTTATGGACAAAACTTTTTAATTTTGATGATTGAAGTCCGACTTATCTATTATTTTTGTTGCTTGTGCTTTTGGTGTCAGATCTAAGAAACCATGGCCAAATTCAAGCTCATAAAGATTTACTCTTACGCTTTCTTCTAAAAATTTTTTAGTTCTTCTCTCTTATATTTAGGTCTTTGGTCCAACAGTTTGGGAACTCTTAAGTGAAGTTTATTTTCTTATCAATTATTCAGTAACTTATAGTTAAAACAAGAATGTTATTTTTGTGTAATTGATTCCATTCTAGTCTCATTATTAAAAGATCAATAACAAAAAGCATTAGGCATGGTCACTGTTGCTAATAGTATATGAACACAGTATACGTGTCTATCCTTATAAATCAGGAAAAAGAGTGTTAAATATCAGGATCAGGAGATACAAATGCTTTTACTAATATTTCATCACCCTTTTTCAGACACTCATCCCTCCTCCTGTTTTCCTAACAGATTCCCTAGTTTGGCGACACACAGGTTATACACCCTCACTCCCATTCCCAAGGCCTTATTTCAGGATTGCTCTGGAAACTTCACCATGCTGACACTCCAATCCAACTGGATCAGAGAGCAGACAGCTCTTCCGGAACCTGCCCAAAACCTGCACCCTTTCCAGGGCAGCACGGAACCATCACAAGGGCCGTATGATAAAGTCTTGGTCAGCCCAGGGTTTGATGATCCCTTGGTATGATCATCTTCAGCATTCAGCATTCAGCAGAATGCGTAGTTTCAACTGGAAAATATATCTTCACACCTACAACCATTTCTTTTACCCTACTTCCAAGTCCCAACCCATTCCTACTGTGTAACATGCTGGCAGAACAAGTGCTAAACTCTTAATGTACTTTC
>NW_004443940.1:31984060-31985326 GCF_000243295.1 Trichechus manatus latirostris | reverse complement strand
CAGTGGTGGCCTGTGTGTTGCTATGATGCTGAACAGGTCTCAGCAGAGCTTCCAGTCTAAGATGGACTAAGAAGCAAGGCCTAGCAATCTTCCAAAAACCACCAGTGAAAACCCTCTGCATCACAAATCACTAATCAATCATGGCGACGGCACAGGACCGGGCAGTGTTTTGTTCCGCTGTTCCATACGGTCACCATGAGTCAGGGCCAACTTGAGGGCAGAGAACAGTAACACCAAGGAAGGTAGGCTATGGGGGGACTGGAGGCTCTCTGGCCTTGAGCTCTTTCTCAAATCTGGCTTCAGATGCAGTTGTATACGCTCTGATTATATTTACGTTTTTAAAACTTTCAGTGTTTATGAACAAGATTAAAACATTCATGTAATTGACATCTCCAAATCTGTGTTTATAATTTTCACAATAAAGTTATTGGTTTCCTTGGAAAGGCACCCACTGAGAAGGAGGGCTGCACAACGCAAATTTTAATGACTCTGTATTTTTTCTGGGTTTGTAGCGGTTGTTTCACGCTGAGTAGCTGAGCTCTTGCTCCGTATTTACTCGTCTTTGATGAACCCACCTCGTTTTCCTATCATTGCATTTTGAAACCTGTCATAACAGTCTCACCTCACTGAACCTCCAACTAAACTTCAATTAAAAGCTAGCAACCCCAGCTGGTTCTACCTCTCTGCACAGCCTTGCCTCTCACCGTCTCTTCTCGTGTAACTGCTTTCCCCAAATCCTACCACTTGATATACACACCACACACTCAGCCAGGAAACCTAAGGAACTAAGCTGTGGGTAAGGACAGCTCAAGGAAGAGCCCGCAGCATCCTATCAGAGAAAGCGAAGCCCCTAATGACCATGCCAGAGCAGTGGAAGCAGCAAGGCTTAGGGAAAAGGCTCTATCAGATCAGTGGGAAATGACACCCACTGCAGAGACGTGAGGCTACACACTTCTGTTCTTCAAACACAGTTGAACTCTTCATCATACACATTCAGGGCAGAACTTACATTCTCAAATACTACTACCATCAAGTCACAATGCTCTGGTGGGTTTGCAAGCACTCAAAGGGCCCACAAGCATTTAGAAGTTGTTTTTCACACAGACACTTAAATGTATCCATGTCGTTGTCGTTAGATGCCCTCGAGTTGATTCTGACTCATAGCAATCCCATGTGACAGAGCAGAACTGCCCCACAGGGTTTCCTAGGCTGTAATCTTTATAGGAGCAGATTCCCAGGTTTTTCCCCCATGCAGCTGCTGGGTGG
>NW_004443940.1:31975283-31982346 GCF_000243295.1 Trichechus manatus latirostris | reverse complement strand
TTGTGTTAGTAGATTTTAGAAGTCTTTCCAGTAGATATAATCTCTCTCATTTATGTGTTTTATGAACACTTCCTAGAAGAGTACTTGGTACAACATAGCATGCACTTGTTATGGATTGAATTGTGTCCCCCAGATACGTGTGTCAACTTGGCTAGGCCATGATTCCCAGTATTGTGTGCCTGTCCACCATTTTGTTATCGGATACGATTTTCCTGTGTGTGGAATCTTACCTCTATGATGTTAATGAGGCAGGATTAGAGGCAGTTATGTTAATGAGGCAGGACTCAAATCTATAAGATTAGGTTGTTTCTTGAGTCAATCTCTTTTGAGATATGAAAGCGAGAAGCCAGTAGAGAGGCAGAGGGACCTCATATCACCAAGAAAAAAGCACCAGGAGCACAGCCCGTCCTTTGGACCCGGGGTCTCTGCGCTGAGAAGCTCCTGGATCACAGGAAGATTGATGACAAAGACCTTCCCCCAGAGCTAACACAGAAAGCCTTGCTCTGGAGCTGGCCCCCTGAATTCGGACTTTTAGCCTCTTAAACTGTGAGAGAATAAACCTCTGTTTGTTAAAGCCATCCACTTGTGGTATTTCTGTTACAGCAGTACTAGATGACTAAGACAGCACTCAATGATGTTTATTGAATGAATGAATAAATGGGCAACACACTAAAAAAAAGATTTTATAAGCAATAAGGCTGGTCATCTATATTACAAAGGAATGTCTTTGCTTTATCTAAAAGAAAAAAAAAAAGAAAAAAACCACCAGAGCTACCTTAAAGGAAAATTCTAGAACATCGAAATTTATTTACTTAATTAAAATTAAGCTTATACACAGTACTACAGAGACCATTAGCTAGTTATTTGTCATCTCTAATCCCAACCTTGGAACCTATGAATTAGAGAACAAGTATTCACCTTATATCAACATGCAATATTATTACAGAGTTAATACTCGATTTTCTATCAGAGTCTTAAACACAGGACAAAGTCTTTCAATTATGATTATTATTTTTATAACAAAAATTAGTGATCTCAATCAGAGCTTGTAATTAAAAGTGCATTTGTCCTTCAGAAAATTAAGTAGTCCGTGCGCTGACCTTGTCAAAACCTATCGACACCATAAAGAGATTAGAACCAAAGACAGTGGCTTTACATCTTGATCAGTAATTGATATTGAGTGCTTTTCCACTGGGTCATGTCTCAATAAAGTGCCCCTGTACTGTGTGCTGGGGTCATCTCCCACACTGTCCTGTCAACACTGGATAATGTAACCATGTAACAGTAATAATGAACACGTGCTTCCCACTTGTAATCTGACGATGACAAGAACACTCCAAGACCTCCATGTTCTCTCATCCTAACTGTGCGGACATTGCTCTCAGCACGAGGGAGATCACATGGGCTCAGGCAGGAGTAACAATGCTGACGTTATTTAACCCTCACATGACATGCAGATTTCGCTGACACCTCTAAAATGTAGCATTTCCTTTTTAACATCTTCCTGAGTCTCACCCACCCTACCCCCATCCATTTCTGGTACATTACTTATAGTGAGGAGCCTGGTGGCGCAGTGGTTAAGTGTTCACCTGCTAACCAAAAGGTTGGCAGTTCGAATCCATCAGCCGTTCCTTGGAAACCCTCTGGGGCAGTTCTACTCTGTCCTATGGGATCGCTATGAGTTTGGTCCCTATGGGTACTTATAGGGAGCAGAAGGTTTGCTAATAGGACATCACCCATGACATTTCCTTTTTCCCCTAAATGCTGGAGGGGAATGTATAGGAAAACCTCATTTGATTATCATTTACAGGCAGGAACATGGTTTTCTCCTGGAATTCTCCAGAAGCTCAAAAGCTTTCAAAAATGGGAAAAGTAATCCAATGTGGCTGAAGAAATTAACCAATTAAAGATGTTTAGAACACCTGTAATTTGTAGGGTAAATAATCAATTTGCTTTTAATCCTGAGGAGAAATGAAAAAGTGGTGTTATGTATTTGATAGTATTCTATTTGGCACATTCTATTAACTTTACTTAAGCATTTTGCTTAAAGACATAAAGGGCATTCACAAATAGCCCTTTATACGTCAGGTTCTTCAAGGATGGTTTACCTTCATTACCATCAGACCCTTCCAACAGGAACTCAAGTCTGCCTGACTCCAGAACAGAGCTTATTTTGGGTACCCAACATCAACTGTTTCCAGGTATGCTTTCTGAGGAGTTGCACTATAAACAGATGCTGAACAGATAAATCCAGCTGAAATCAGCTGGAGGAGAAAGTTTACCTGAGAGGTGGGAGGTGGGAGTAGGTAGCATTGGAAAATGTAGATGAGAAACGGGGACATACTTTTGTTGGCTTGTGAGAATTTTTTAAGTCTCAACATTTTATATTATTAAGTAAGTCCAGCTACAAAAGCCATGTTTAAAGGGACTCTCTTCCCCGTCTCTCCTTTTTTTTTAAATTTGTGAATATTCACAGTGTTTTTACACTTGACTCTGCCCGTGCAGCTTTACCATTAGGCTTAGAAAATATTTACAAAATATTGAGAGAAGAGCTGTTACAGTGATAAGGGATTTTACCTTTTCCCTTCTATTCCTATAAAATACTCAGTTCCCTCAAAAACAGCCTGTGTGTTTCAACGTAAGGCAGGGTGAGTTTGTCTGTTTGTTGGATTTGGGGTACCTGGGGCTGAATCTGGTTATTAATCCAAGCGTTTGCCCTCTCCCTTATCAGTATACAGGTCTGGAATGCTCTTGGCAGTGCCTCCTGACCACTGAATTCTCATGTAAAACATCACCAAATAAAGCCAATCCTCTAAAGATATTCACCAGGCAACTCTGGAAGGGAAGAGACACTTTAGGCCCCTATGCCCCTTCTGTTAAGAGGGCAGAACTGTTTTCCGCAGCTCTTCTTCCAGGTAGAGTGGTATAGCCCCAATGCCTCTGGGGGGCCTGATGAGAAAAGAATCTCTCGGTATCATCATATCATTTGTATCTGTTATGCATGCTTTTCGTGATGCTTTCAAATCATCTACGTAGAAGTCACTATTACGTATGCTACTATAATACTTTTTACACTGTTATAATGCTTTCTAAGGAGCCCTGGTGGCACAGTGGTTAAGTGCTCAGCTGCTAACTGAAAGGTCGATGGTTTGAACCCACCAGCTGCTCTGTGGGAGAAAGATGTGGCAGTCTGCTTCCGTACAGATTACAGCCTTGGAAGCCCTATGGGGCACCTCTACTCCGTCCTATAGGGTCACCGTGAGTAGGAATTGACTCAATAGCAGCATGTTTGTGATGCTTTCTATAATGCTTTTAAACAACTATGTATAAGTCACTTGTAATGTGAGGCTTTAAGTAGAAAATTTCTAAACTTAGAAATAGAAACATGTATACTTCTATGATGCTCTCTATTAACTGTAAGTTGTTAGAAACTATGAAGTCATTAGAAAGTTGTTCTAACCTTGGAAAGAGATAAAGGGAACTATGATACACAACCTTCCTAAGATAGCTATGCACCTGCACACCGTGATGAAACTGTAACGTTAATCAAATCTCTGTAATTGGCCTTGAGACACAAATGTGTCATACAACAATTCCCTTAATTAGCAATAAAACAGACTAATCTTGGTTGAACATGGCAGCCCCTAATCTCTATCTTGTGAAGTCAAGATAAAGAAATTGTATGTAAACCCTCAATTTCTGCTCACTTGTTGGAGCACAAGACAGTGGTGGCAGAAGAGCTCTCTGACTCGCTCTCTCTGAAGACCGGAAGGCTACTGAAATGCTAGCTGCCACAACCGACTTTGAACCCGGGCAATGAAGACCTCGTCTGAGTTCCAGAGGCGGTCAAGTTTTCCTCCGAGACCACTAGTTAAAGGTGAAAGCCTGAAGTCTAAAGATTTGGACTCTAATCACTGAACTAACATTGTAATTGTTAATTCTGGTTCTCTCATGCTAAATGAATGTCTTGAGGTCTTACTTGCATGCCTTGCCATGACTACCTTGCAATAAACTAGTTTATGCATGAAAAATCTGAGCATTTATTTATTTTTAAAATAAAATCCCCTAGGACAGTATTACAAAACCCATGGAGTTGCGATCCAAAGAGAAAAAGAAGTTTTATAAAACCAAAAGTTTGATAAAAAATAAATAACACATTTTAAATATGCTGAGATTGTTATGGTAAGATTCTGTTGGGACAGAATGCAGACCTTCCCTCTAGAAGGTTACAAACACCATGTGTGAGATATTCTAAATACAAGGAAGAGCTGGAGGAAACCATGCGTGTAGGTAACTTTTTGGTTTCACAACCTTAGACTTCTTTGGCTTTTCTCAAGAGATTGTTGTATTATGGAATTGATTATAAGGCAAATTTGTGTGTCAAGAATACCCCCTTTCCAATGTAACAAATTCTAACTGTATTTGTTGAGAAAAATAAAAGGCTTGAAATTTAATTAAAACACACCCAAGATTAAACCTTGTTTATATTATCATTTGATGAAAAATGGTCACTTTGTGATAAATATCAACAAGAACAGTCAAATTAAGTGAGAAAGTGTGAATGAAAATTAGTCAAGGTTGTTTTCTATTTAACACTGTAGCTGAAAAGCCTAAAGAAAAAGCAAAAAATGTTAAAAATAGAAAAATCACTTATCTATCAACCTCCTTTCCAACATAATATCAAATAACATGCTATGTTTGATAATGGACAAAATTCCTAGCAGTGACAATAGATGATTTTTAAAAATGGCTTCCTTTAGGCTGTAGGAAAAGAATACCCCAGAAACTCACCAGTAGTAAAGCAATAAATGATACAGAGTATTTAATAATATAACATGCAACAAAAGGGAATACTTGAAAAATCCACAAAGTAGTCTAATGAGTAAGAATAGGAAAAGGCTGCCCACTGCCTAGGTAGATGATGTAATGTGGAATGGTACAAAATCAACAGATGATAAGAAAAAAAGCACGATTCACCTTCTATCTTACTTCTGTCTTCACACCAAGAACTGTCTTTAAACTTAGAAGGAGTAGAACCAAAGTGGGTAGGAGGGAATTCAAACCCCAGTTAGGAGGCAATACTGAGAGAATGCTTTTAACCACAACACATTGTACTTAATATCATTGAAAGAACTTGCTGATGTGATCACAGAACCAGCATCCGTCAGAAACCATAGAGATATCAGGAAAAGGCAAATGCTCTAGCTCTTTCTAAGGTATAATCCCCAAACTACAGACATCTAAGTTCATTGTAGGTCCTAACAATCACACCAGAGGTTATATGGTGTTTTAGCTAGGAGCATGGGCTTTTGCAAACCCATTTCTGCCATTTGTTACATGTGTCCCCCCAGGGAAAGTCACCTAAACTCTCTAGACCTCAGATTTCTCATTAAAGTAGGAATAATAATTAAAAAAACCCGTTGCCGTCAAGTCGATTGCAACTCATAGCGACCCTATAGGACAGAGTAGAACTGTCCCACAGGGCTTCCAAGGAGCACCTGTTGGATTTGAACTGCCGATCTTTTGGTTAGCAGCTGAGCTCTTAACCACTGTGCCACCAGGGCTCCAGGGATAATAAGAGTAACTATTAAATATGTGGAGTCCCTGGGTGGTACAAATGGGTAACGTGCTTGGCTGCTAACCTGAAGACTGGAGGTTCAAGTTCACCCAGAGTTGCCTCGGAAGAAATGCCTGGCAGTTGACTTCCAAAAAATCAGCAATTGAAAAACCCTAATGGAGCAAAGTTCTACTCTGACACACATGGGGTCACAATGAGCTGGAATCAACTGGATTCCAATCAACTGGCACTAAATGTAAGGACTAAACGAGGCAATGCATATAAAGCATTTATTAGAATGCCTATCACATGGTAGCTGATTAGTAAAAATTAGTAATTATTTTATTTTAGGATTAAATACAGTGTATTTTAGTACTTAGAAAAGAAAGCAACAATTACTAGAAACCAACATGAATTCACAAGACCAGAGGATGTTATCACTACATTGTCCCCAGGTCTTAAATAAAATCCATCTGTCAGGCCTTGCAAGATCTCCTGTGGGTAAAACAGAAATACATGAATTGGTTGTTAATGTGGTTAGACAGACTGGCAGCTAACTGAATAACCATACCTAAGGAGTACTCTTCAATAAATATTTACCGAGTGCTTACTATGTGCCCAGCATGTTCTAAATGCTAGGTATTGATAACTAAATCAAATAGACAAAAATTCCTGCCCTTATGGAGTTTAGATCCTTATGGGGGAAGGCAGTATACTAAAAGCAACTAAATTATCTAATATACTAGAAGATGGAGTGTTATGGGGAAAAAAATAGAGCAGGGTAAGGCGATTGGGAGCATGGAAGGGGGCACTATCGCCTCTTCATTTGACGAGCATGCTATCTCGGTCAGCCAAGAGAGTTAAAGCCCCTGGCTAGGTTGCCCTCCCTCCCCTCATCCCCTCTCCCTCCTTATAAACCTGTAGTACTTGTCTTTCCACTGTGAGAACCCACGGCTCTTAGTAATAGTTGTATGTTTAACGTTTACCTTTGCTGCTGAGCGGTAAGCTCCATGAGTCCAGAAAAGGATGGCGGGGCTGGTGAAAGCTCTGAGCGTTTGAGGAATGGCTGAAGAAAGGCATTGGAAGGAGAAGAGCTAGAAGGGCCACACAGATGCCTAAAATCTTTAAAGGGCATTGTTGTGGACAAAGGTTTAAACCTATTCTGGGTCATTCTAGACATGGGATCTTAGACCAATGGGGGAAAGTAAAAGAATTATCTCAGTTCTTGTAAGCTCTTTTTCACAGTTAAAAAAAAAAAAAAAGTTGCCTCTAAGATTCTTTCCAACTTTAAGACCATGATTCTGGCCATTTCCCACCAAATTTTTGATCAATAAAATGCTGAACAGTAAATATCTTTATCTTCTGGTTCAGTGTATTACTACAAGTCTGTATGAGTTATTAGGACCCTGAAGGCCGCACGTTATTTGCACTGGACTACCAAAAGGTCTGCAGTTCGAATCCACCAGGCGCTCCTTGGAAACTCTATGGGGCAGTTCTACTCTGTCC
>NW_004443940.1:31929361-31974811 GCF_000243295.1 Trichechus manatus latirostris | reverse complement strand
CGGGGGCGCCGTGAGGAGTCACAATCGACTCAGTGGGCAGTTCTACTCTGTAACACACGGGGGCGCCGTGAGGAGTCACAATCGACTCAATGGGCTTTTTTTTTGGTATGAGTTATTTGTGAAGAAAATCTCTACAAAGAATAAAAAAAAAACTCTTAAAAGTACCAATATTACAGTATGAAAACAAGAGCTATTACAGCATTCAATAAATTAAATAGACTAATTAGGTAGAGATTTGAGCGTTTTTAATGAACTATAATAAATCAATAAAACTATTCAACATGAAACTCTATTACAACCCTGTTGACATTATTTAACTTCAAGCATTTCAGTTCTGTGTACTTATAATTAGCAAGCTAGAAAAGATGCCATCCATAGGAATATAACAAGAAGAATTGTTTATAAAGCTAATTAGTCTTCATTCTCACAGACAGGAAGGTTAATGTGGCTACAGGTTGCAGCAAACCAAGGGTTAGACTCATTATTGATGAAAATACTACATTTAGGCAGTATTGGTTATACTCTTAACCCTGCAATGAAAGTCTTGCCTTAGAAAATACATCATAAATAATGCTTCATACGAAAACAAGAAAGATTTTCTGAAGCAAGGTAGCAAGTAGAGAGAGTCTGTGATATTCCATAAATACGCCCGACTACACGAATCCTACTTGTACTGGTAATAACGAAACTCCAGCTGCTGACTTTCATGTCCTGGTTTCCAAATCATGCTTGGTAAAGCAGAGCGTCAGTGAAAAAAAGGAAGACCCTCGACAAGATGGATTGACACAGTGGCTGCAACAATGGGCTCAAGCATAACTGACGGTAAGGATGGCGCAGGACCGGGCAGCGTTTTGTTCTGTTGTACGTAAGGTCGACGTGAGTCAGAACTGACTCGACAGCACCTAACAACAACAACAAACTTCACCTGTGTTTTAAGTGTTTTACAAAAAAATATGTTGTGCATTGTGAAGGCCATGAATCTTTTTTTTTTTACTTCTCATTCCTGCTCTGTGCATTGTGAAGGCCAGGAAAACATTATTTCTTTTTCATTCCTGACTTTGGGCTGAGTTCAGCTTCCACAGCACCTCATCTCCTACTCTGAGCACTGCCAGAGGCTCCCACCGGCTTGTCTGTGGCCAAATCCAGGCTCAGAGGTGGGAAATATAAACGCGCAGTATAAAGACCTTTGCTTTTTAGGTCTTTTTGTTATTCTGGCTTTAGAAAATCAGAGATTTCATTCGACAGAGATGAAGCTCCCGCCCCTTTCCTCTGAAGCTCTAATCTCTATGAAGACCTACTCAGTGAGGCCTAAAATGTGTTCTAGACACACGGTTGTAGCCTCCCACTGTACCTCTGAGCTGATAGATACAATTGAAGTTACTCTACCAACAAATATGGAGCCCTGCTGGTGCAATGGTTAAGAGCTCAGGCTGCTAACCAAAAGGCCCGTAGTTCCTTGGAAACCCTATGGGGCAGTTCTACTCTGTCCTATAGGGTTGCTATGAGTCGGAATGGACTCGATGGCAACAGGTTTTTGGTTTGCATTTTGTTCTATGTACAAGCCTAAGACTGAACAAATCTTAGACGCTAGCCTGAGGTCATGGAAGCATTTAACACAAGTCACAGGCAGGAAGCAGCAATGATTAACGGTAACCCAGGTAAATATGGACCAGAATCCCAGCATTCAGACACGGTCTAGACTTTAAATCACCCACCTTCTACACCAAGCAGATACCCTACAAGTCCTCGTTAAAAAAAAAGATCAAAGAATCTTAACGGAGGTGTCGGTGGGCTTATTCTTCATCATCGTGTGCCTTTACAAAGGACAGGCCTGTACTCAGCTCTGATCAACGCAGCCCCTGCTGCTTCCTGGGTCTTTTTAATCTGTCAAGCAAGAAAACGTCTTTCTCGATGGCACAAATCCCATCTTGCCCCAAAGAAAAAAAGAAGTCTCCAAGGGACTCTCTATTTAATATTCACACAGACAGTTTTTAGCAAAAAAATAAAATAATCCAAAGAAATGATGATTCTCAGGAGAACATCCCTATAGAAACTATCTTGAAAGCATACCAGTAAGATCCCGTCACACTAGCATTATGCGGCTTTACCGTATCACAAAGGTATAGTGGGGACCTTCAGTCCTTTGGATAAAGGGGCTGTGTAAGATAAGACCATATACTAATAACAGTAGTATAAAAACTAAAAACACGACAACATAAAATCGAAAAGAAGCAGCAATATGCAATCCCAATTTCTATCACATGCCCAAGACCCTCCAAGGAGCCGACCCACACTTTCATACAGCCGTTCTGAAAAGGTAGAGAAAGAATCACAGGTTTTTGAAAAGCAATTTTGCAAGTAACATGGCACTATTGCAAAATGCAAATGTAAATGCTGCTGAACCATCTGTTAATATGACAGCAACATTGGGAAAAGGCTCTGAAAGAAATGATGTTTGAAATCATTAAAAAAATAACATGTCAAGTTTAAAATACTCAAGAATCTTAAAACCAGCATCAACACATTCAGCAACCATATGGCCCTACAGCAGGTTAAAAAAAAAAAAATCACCCTGCTGGCATTTTCTACTTCAAACCAATGGTTTCTAAAACAGGTTTCCTTTTCTCATTTGAATATCCTTTTTTCTTAGTGGATTCCTTGGTGTTTACAGCATCTTGAATTACACCAGTAATCATAATGTTCATTTAACCCTTCCTGAAGTAAGAGATACGGAATATGGAAGATTAAGAGTCAACTGTTTTCAGGAAAAGGGACATGTAGGCGACATATATAACTTGTTGAACACATCTTATTTCAGGTGTGTTGGTTTATCTGTACTGATCTCACAGACTCAGTAATACGAGCTAACTTCACTGAGTATCGTAATTTTCCAGGAACTCTGCTAAGTGCTTTCCATTCATCGTATCATTTAATCTTCACAATTTTACAAAGTAGATGCAGTTATTATCCAGATATTTTAGATGAGGAACATCCTCAAGGTTGTACAGCTAGCTTGTGACAGGGCTATCCATGATCCAAAACCAACTGCATGGGACCATGTCTGTGTTCTTCTGTGTTAAAACATGTAATACCTCAGTGTTCAGATGTTTGTGTGGACAAATCTCAGCTGACTTTTCAAAGTTAAGAAATGGGCAATGTATGTTTGAGAGCAGAGCTAGCTCCCTTGTCTCCTTCAGAAGAAGAAGGAGCTTAAATTAAATTCTAAAGAACAGAGCTAGTAATCAAAAAGAAAACTCTTCCAGAAGCAGAATACAGAATTCACAGAGCTGAGAAGCCAGGAAGAAATGGGGGAAACTGAATGAGTTAATACCTTTTGCAAGGTTTTAGAAAAAAAAAAGGTGTTAAAGATGATTAAGATCAGAAAAATTCACTCTTCCTCCCATAAATTAGATTTTTCAAAACCAAAAAATCCAAAACCACTGCCATCAAGTTGATTCCGACTCACAGCGACCCCATAGGGTTTCCAAGGCTATAAATTTCTACAGAAGCTAACTACCACATCTTTCCCCTGCGGAGCTGCTGGTGGTCTCGAACCACCGACCTTTCAGTTAGCACTCAATCGCTTTAATCACTGCGCCACCAGGGCTCCTTAGATTTCTGAAGCTTGAGCCTAATTTTTAAAATGACATTTTGAAAGTCATCATTACATTATTATTAACACGTGACATGCCCTACTGCATAACCAAAAAGAAATCAAAGAGAAGCTACTTTTTCTCAATCACAGAACCAGTTTCTGTTGGAGTCAACTTTTTAGCCTCTGTCCAAGGATGGCTGAATCGCACCTAACATGGTGGCTGAAAAGTACTTGCAGAGATACGTGTCTGGCAAATCAAGTAAAGAAGTTGTGATAAATATTTCGGCCTGTGAAATGGAGAAGCAACCTGAAGCCCATTGGTTGTATTATCAGGCAGTCCCCAGGTTATGAACATCCGTACTAACCTGCAGTTATGAACGAACCCCCATAAAGCCTATTATATTACAAACTGGAGGTAGGTACAATGGTTCGTAATAACAAATGGACACTACTTTGCGATGCTCATCAAAACATCATCATTATTACTGTCTCATGTTAAACAAGTTTTAGTGTATCTGGAAGTGTTCCTTTAATGTTTTGTATACATAGAAAGGTACGCTATATCATCAATACTAAGGCAAACATTTGACTAACTGACGTTACACATACAGGGTCGCTATGAGTTGAAATCAACTTGACGGCAATGGGTTATGGGTATTTAACTGTTTTGACTTACATACAAATTTGACTTAAAGAAAAGACAGACTTAGGAATGGAACTTGTTTGTAATCCGGGACAGCCTGTTGTTCATAACCCATCTCATAAGCTAATCCCAATCTTTGACAAAAAACTACAAAATTTATAAAGGTCCAGATAATTACAAATTTATAATGGAAATCCGTGGGTTTCAAATGAATTAAAAACCTAGTTTCACTTGACTTAATAATGTCACATAGTGCCCTGTGGATATAGTGGGAACACAATACATGCTTATTGATTAGTAATATTAATTCATACCTGAAAATCAATTCAATATGACCTCAAATGGTCAGAGTCTGTGCATAAATTTTAAATGCTAAAGTTGTTTTTGTATCTCGACCATACAGAGATTTTTTTTTACAAATAAAGCATATCTCAACAACTTGATGAATAGTTTAGGATGAAAGTGTAGGAAGTTAGGCAGTAAGAACATCTGCCAAATACTTAAGTTCTCTGAGTGTAAAGATACAAATGAAATTATGTGGGAGACATCTAGCTCAACTGGCGTAACATAGTTTATAAACAGTCTACTTTAGTGAGTGGCCATTGAAGATACTCCACTGGTCCCATCCAGTCTGGAGCAAGGGAGAATGAAGAAAACCAAAGACATAAGCGAAAGATTAGTTAAAAGGATTAATGGACCACAACTACCACAGCCTCTGCCAGTCTGAGTCCAGCACACTTAGATGGTGCCTGGCTACCACCACCAACTGCTCTGAAAGAGATCATAATAGAAGGTCCCGGACAGAGCTGAAGAAAAACGTAGAACAAAATTCTAACTCACAAAAAAAGACCAGACTTACTGGCCTGACAGAGACTGGAGAAACCCCGAGAGTATGGCCCCCACACACCCTTGTAACTCAGTACTGAAGTCACTCCTGAGGTTCACCCTTCCGCCGAAGATTAGACAGGCCCATAAAACAAGACGAGACTAAAGGGGCACACCAGCCCAGGGGCAAGGACGAGAAAGCAGGAGGGAACAGGAAAGCTGGTAATGGGGAACCCAAGGTCGAGAAGGGGAGAGTGTTGACATGTTGTGGGGTTGGAAACCCACGTCACAAAACAATATGTGTGTTAATTGTTCAATGAGAATTAACTCGCTCTGTAAACCTTCATCTAAAGAACAATTAAAAAAACAAAATCATAAATGTCACCCTATCAAATGCAAAATGGTAGAAGGAGGAGATGTGCATTGTAGCCACTGATTGCCACAAATCTGCAAGGCTACATTGCTCTTTGGTTGCGTCTACAAATCAGCCAGTGAAGGAGCTGCTGATACACATGGTCGTGGGCATTGGTCTTAGCGCTGAAAGTTCCTTGGTCTTATAAAGCTCTTTCCCAACCCTTTTATTTCACACTCATGTCTACTGCTTCTCGCAGTTTTGACTGTCTTAAGCAAACCTTTAAATTCCCAGTGGTCAAACAGTAGAAAAGAAGAATAAATGAAAACAACAACAACACAGTGTGGGTGAAATGATTCAGCATGATGCACAGTTGTGAAGTTACAAACAAACTTACGACAGAAAAAAATCTATGTAAGCAAATCCACACGCACACATAAACATTAATTACAGCGTACAGCCTTCTCTCACTGTTACCTTTTGTTCCCTAATTCAAGACCTTGGTAAATCCCTAGCCTATAATGACATTTTATTTTTGCAGATGTCAAAGATTAATAATTAGAGTGCAGTTGCCTGTTGCTAGAACTTGGTCCATTCCTTCTCCCATCACCAGGGAGTTCTTACAAGAAGGATGCTGAGGCTTAGGGCTCCAGAACTGAAAATGTAAAAGGCATTTTACAATATTACAAAAAAATTTAACTGAAAGTTAAGAAATAGACCTGCATATATGTAGTCAATTGCTTTTTGATGGAGGTAATTTGTCAAAAGGTAATTCAGTGAGGTAACGATACTCTTTGCAACAAATTGGTGCTGGAACAATTGGATATCCGTATGCAAACAGATAAACCTCGACCCTTGCCTCACACTGCATACAAAAATCATCTCAATATGGATCACAGACTTACAGTTAAGAGCTACAACACAAAATCTCAAGAAGAGAACACAGCAGAAACTCGCAATGATCTCAGTTTAGGCAAATATCTCTTAACTACAGTACAAAAAGCACAAACTACAAAAGAAAAAATAAATTAGGCTTTGTTGCAATTAAAAACTTTTCTCTTCAAAAGGCACTGCTGAAATGAAGATATCAAGGATACAGGGTTTATTTTTGAGGTGATAAAAGCATTCTAGAATTGGTTGTAGGGATGGTCGCACAACTCTAAGTCCACTAAGAGCCACTGAATTGTCCACATTAAATGAGTGAATTGCATGTTATATGAGTTATATCTCTATAAAGCTGTTACCAAAAAATGAAGAGAAGCTACAGTCTTGGAGAAAATATTTGTAAGACATGTATTTGACAGAAGACTTGTAACTGAAATAAATTAAGAACTCTCTATTAAGAATAAAAAGACAAAGTTCAAAACATGGGCAAAAACACAATGATGGGGTACATCAGAGGGACACAGGAGACAATTGACAGAGCTCCTAAAAGCCAAAGCTGAAGCAATTTGAGCAAGAAAGTAGTACTGGCTCATAACTCAAGTATAAAATAAACATTCACGAGTCCACACTGATATAAATAAATGATTGGATAAACAAACAAAAGGGGGAGAAGAGATCAATCTCCTGTGCAGAAGAGTTATAAATAATTTATGTAGCTACTCCACCGTCAAGGAGGTCGAGCATAATTTCTTACTCCTGAAGTGTAGGCTGCACACAGTGACTCCTTCCAAAGAATACAGCATGAAAAGGGGTATAAAAGAATAACTTTACAGTGGAGAAATCTGGCAAACGCTGCCTCAGCCAAGTGATCACGGTCAATATCAAAAGAGATAAGTCACGCTGATGGGATGTACCCTTGATATGATGTGTTCAGAATGGCACTTTACCTCTGTGATCTTCCTCCCAAAAACCCATAGGCCCTGGCTAATCATGAGAAAACCCAAACTGAGGGGCATTCCATAAAATGCCTGACAGAATTCCTCAACACTGTCCAGGTCATCAGAAACAAAGGAAATTCTGAAAAATTGTCACAGTCTGGAGGAGCCTAAGGAGACATGATGACTAAGTATAACGTAGTGTCCTGGATGGGATCCTGGAGCAAAAAAAAAAAAAAGGAAATTAATAAATCTGAATAAAATATTAAAAAACCCCAAACCCACTGCTGTTGAGTCAATTCCGACTCATAGTGACCCTATAGGACAGAGTAGAACTGTACCATAGGGTTTCCAAGGAGCGGCTGGTAGATTCGAACTGCTGACCTTTTGATTAGCAGCCAAGCTCTTAACCACTGCGTCACTAGGACTCTGAATAAAGTATGGACTTTAGTTAACAATAATGCATCAACATTTACTCATGATTGTGACAAATGTACCATACTAACGTAATGTTAATGTTGACAATAGGGGAAAGTCGGTGTGGGTTATTGGGAACAATCCGTACTATCTTCCCAACGTTTCTGTAAATATAAAACTAAAGTAAAAGTAAAATTTTTTTTTTAATGGGCAAAGATTTGAACAACTGTCAACATTAAAATGTAGGAATATAATATGGGAACACACACGTACACACAAATCCCCGCTTGGACCAGATCAACCGTCTCAAGAGGATGGGGCAAACTCCCCCGGACCGTTGCAGGAAATATGCGGGAGAGAAAGAAAATAAAGCAGCAGGGAGATTAGGAGAGGGAGGAGGAGACTGGCAAATGGGTCCCGTAAACTTCGTTACAATCTCCCGCACTCACCTCTGAGCTGTACATGCTGAGATCTAACTCTAAACAGCGAACCATAGACTGGGATCTAAAAATCCGTGGGACAGGCCACCGCTCATGCACTGTCTGGACCGTGAATGGTGTACATGCGAAGCCGATCTGAACAGCATGCAAAGGATCTGAAAACAGGACTGACCTTGAAACTAGAACCCCCAGAATCTGAAGCCTGAATCCAACCAGGTCAATTGCTTGCTAAAATAAAAATACCAACTTTCTCCATAGGATTTAAACAAGGTGAGTATCTCGTTACATAATATACAAAATGTCCAAGATGGAATCCAAACTTACTCAATATACCCAAAAAAAAAAAAAAAAAAAAAAAAATCAGGAAAACCTCAACTCACATGGGGGAAAGTCCATCAACAGATGCCAATGGCAAGATGACACAGATGTCGGAATTATCAAAATCCACTGACCTGTCCATTTAAAACTTGTGTATTTTATTATAAATTGTATCTCAATAAAAAGCGAACAGAATAATAAAAAGGTTAAAAGGAGGCTACATGACATTAGCATCACTTTGGCTATAGCGTGAGCTAAACTGATTCTTATGCGCTATTCTGGAACTAAACCACTATTTATAACAGTCTTTCTTTGATAAATTATATTCTTTGAGAAATTATGTTTTAGGTCTCAAACAGTCAGCTTACCAAAAATCTCTGGGCACCTAATCCTTCCACAAGTTGATGACCAGCACTTAAGAAAATACGGTACTGTAGAGACCTCATCTTAAACCCAGGAATATGAGACTTCTGACTACTTGGATATCAACTTACAGATAATCATGTCTTAATGCTATTAAAATCTCCCGAAAGATTTTGGAGATGTGGAGGGAGGGTAGATTTTAGAAAAGTCTCCGAATGATGACTCGGTTGTGCTGACACGGGGCACGTACAAGAGAGCCGTTCAACTCGGTCCCCTCCTCTGGCATTGAGATAACTGTTAGCAGTCAATGAGTTCTCTGTGTATAGTCTCATTAAATTATTCAGTTTTTCCTAGAAAGAGGCATGGGGACAAACAGGGCACTAATTTTTATCTTTACATATTACTATTTGCAGAGGGGTTTTTGCATGCATAGGAATGTAGGTTTCAAGACAATTGTCTAGGATGAATATTTATTTCCCAAGGGACAAAATTTGTGAAACCAATCATCGTTCACTTTAAATAAATGAAGAATCATGATTGGTAGCTATGTTTGGGAGCTCATTTGTGGAACCAATCATCGTTCACTTTAAATAAATGAAGAATCATGATTGGTATCTATGTTTGGGAGGCTCATTTGCAAACTGTTCCTATAATCGTGCCACTCATTTACAGGCACAATAGAGTGAATCAGAACATAAGACTGCACCCTGCTTATTTGCATTAATTGTGATCAGTTGTCACAGTTTGTTTATAAGACTGAATAATTTTTAATCCTAAAATAATTATGCTGATTATCAAATGATTCTGAATTATTTAGTTTTCAGAAAACGTTTAATACAATCATTGCATTCTCCTATGTTGAACTACAGGGCTTATCTCACTGTTGGGTGTTTATTTCCAGGAATCTAGGGTTTTTCCCAAGTTACTCTGTCAAAATCTCATTATAAAAATAAACTATGATTTTTATGTACAATAAACGTTAAGTTATATGTAGGAGGCTAAAATTGGAACACATACACAAATCCCTATTTGGAGCAAATCAACTTTCTGATTCTGATGGTCAAAGAGCACACTTCTTACAAACCCTACTTAGTTCAACCTTCCTGGATGGTCCTAAAAGTCATTTATTGTTCCCTTTCATGTTCTCCCAAAGTGCTTTATCCGTACCTCCATTATCCCATTCCTCGACCTTTAGCTAGGTACTTGGGCAAATCCTTCTCCCCAACCTGACCTTGAACTCACAGAATTCAAGGTCTCATTAATGGATTTCTTCCTGACATAAACTAGCTTACTGTGCTAGTTTGGATTATTGCTCAGAATATTATTCATTCCTCTCCCCCTCCCACTGCGGGTGAAATATTCTTCCCTGCCCCTGGACTTCCACCACCCATCTGTCCGTTTGTCACACTGTAGTGGCTTGCAGGTTGCTGTGATGCTGGAAGCTATGCCCCCGGTACTTAAAATACCAGCAGGGTCACCCATGGTGGACAGGTTTCAGCAGAGCTTTCAGACTAAGATAGACTAGGAAGAAGGCCTCACAATCTTCTTCTGAAAATCAGACAATGAAAAATGCATGGATCACAACAGAACACTGTCTGGCTCGCTTGCTTTGGACACATCTTCAGGGGAGAGCAGTTGCTGAAGGGGGGCATCGTGTTTGCAGAGGGCCAACGAGGGCGAGGAAGACTCTAGGTGAGACGGATTGGCACAATGACCACAAAGATGGACTTAAACATGCCAGCCACTGTGAGGATGACACAGAACCGAGTACCATTTTGTTCTGTTGTACACAAGGTCTACACCATGAGTCTGAGTCGATGGCAATTAACAATAATAACAACCCCTTGACTTTGGCTTGGCCCCGTGGCTTGCTTTGGCCAATGGGATGTTAGTGCTATGATGTGAGCAGACGTTTACAATGGGCTTTCACAGCAGAGCTTGCTCTGTTGCCCTCTTGCCATCATGAAAATGACATGTTCCAGGTAGTATATAGTTGAAGGAGGATCAACGTGTAGAAGACATCTCCAACCTTCAGCTTGGAGCCAAGCCCAGCCAATTCCCTCCTAGACTGGCAGGTGCAGGTACAGGAGCAAGGGTAAACAATCGTTGGGTTAAGGCACTGAGTTATGGGGTGGTTTGTTCCTCAGTTGTAGCTGGCTGATACACTTAGCTTATTAATGCATGTGTGCATCCTCCATGGATACGACTAGGTTAAATTACATGCTGCAGTAACCTCCAGAATAAAACAGCTCTGTCCTAAATACAGTGCTAAATCGAGTCTGGACTGCTTTCCTCTAATTGCATTATCTTACACTTGCCTGCATGAAAGCAATGTTTTTCCTTTCTGCCCACTCAGTCTTTCAAGATTTTCCTGTGACTTATCCTTACTACTTTGGTATACTGTACTTCTTTTCAGAACAGTTAGAGTTATCTGAAGACGTATTACTCTGAGCCCTGTCTTCTAGAATACCATTACTGTTAATATGGAGTTCTTTAAAAAATAATTTTATTGAGTTTTTGGTGAAAGTTTACACAGCGAATCAGGTTCCCATCGAACAATTTCTGTACATTTTGTTTGGTGACTTTGGGTAATTTTCCACATTTTTGTTCTGGTTGTTCTGTTTCCATTATTCTTGCTTTCCTGAGTCCCACCCCTGACCTTCTATCTTCACTTACGGTAAATGTTGACCATTTGGTCTCTATAGGTGACTTTTTTTTAAAGGAGCACAGTACTCACAGGTGATACTGCTTATTTTATAAGCCAATCTGTTATATAGCTGAAAGGTGACCTCTGGGAATAGTTTTAGTTCGAAGTCTAAGGGGTATCTCAGGGCGACAGCCTTTCTGCTGCTCCAGTAGGTCCGGCCTTTGCATCAGGAGTTCTTGTTTTGTTTTGAGTTTGGTTCAGGACAACTGCAGCGCAATCCCTTAGAAACTCCTGTTAAAAATACCAACGGCTGGGCCCACTCCAAACCTACGGAATCAGAATCTCTGGGTTAGGGTCCAGGAATCTACATTTTTAACAAGTTCCCTAGGAAATTCTTATATTACAACAAATTTTGCAAAACATACATTTATGAATACGAATACGTTAACTAGCCAGATCCTAAGCCAATACCTCCTCCTAAAACCCCGTTCCTGTCAAGTCGATTCTGACTCATAGTGACAGAGCAGAACTGCCCCATAGAGTTTCCAAGGAGCACCTGGAATCGAACTGAAGACCTTTTGGTTAGCAGTCATAGTTCTTAACCACTATGCCACCAGGGTTTCCATATCTAGTCCTAGAGGATTTAAATGATTATCTATTACCATCCAGAAACGTATCTGCTTATCCATTATTTTGTTTTCTGTACGTCTGTTTTCTACCCACTTCAAAACATTATTATTGCACCCCTCTATTTTTAATCATGAGAGCTCAACTTTTTTTTTTTTTAGCAACCTTGGTATAGAATGTTTTCAAAGGCATTTTGATAATCTAAGTTATTTCAATGGCTTGTCTTTATGAACAAATGTATATATTCTCTCAAAAATGTGGTACTTGGATGGGCCAGGTATTTTCCCTATAGAAACCCTCTCCAGCCCTCAAAGGACTGTCTTCGCATTTTGTATTCAGTGGCTCCCTCTCCCCTCCGCCCCTTTTGATGGAGTTCAGCCTTGCCTCACATGGAAGTGACTTACAAGTCTTTATTCATTGGGCTTCTTACGGAAAGACATCTTCTTGATAGCAGACCAGATTTTCAGCAATGTTGTCAGTTAAAATGCTGGGTTTTGGCAAATAGCTCTAAAATTGGTGCTGCCACTGATTGCATTTGATCTAAGGCTTCCAACCTCTCCAATTCAAAAGACAAGCTGATCCTTCCTACATAAGAGCCAAGGAGCCCTGGTGGCACAGTGGATAATCGCTTGGCTGCTAACCTAAAGGTCCAATGGTTCGAACCCACCAGCCTCGCTGCAGGAGGAGGATGTGGCAGTCTGCTTCCATAAAGATTTACAACCTTGGAAATCCTCTGGGGCAGTTCTACTCTGTCCTGCAGGGTCGCTATGAGTTGGAATCGACTTGACGGCAAAGGGTTAGGTTACGTAAGAACCAATGCTAAATTTTAGTTAGTCTCTTTATTACTATATGGGTAGTACAGGAAAGTGGCCGGGAGCATGGGCTTTGGACCCAAACTGCCTGGATGTGTACCCTGGTCACACTCTGTCTTATTTCCCCTACTGCATACATGGGAATGATGATAACCTTTCGTGCAGGCCTGTGTATTAGATGAGTTATTACACAAAAACGTGCTTAGAACAGTTCAGCGCCTGGTTTATTAAAAGTAGTCAAGATTTGCTAGTTATTATTATTAAGGAGCCCTGGCGTCAGAGTGGTTAAAGAGCTCAGCGGCCAAGCAAAAGTTTAGCAGTTCGAACCCACCAGCCACTCCGTGGGAGAAAGATGTGGCAGCCTGCTTCTGTAAAGATTTACAGCCTTGGAAACCCTACGCGGCAGTTCTCCTCTATCCTGTGGTGTCATAACAATGACTTGGCTGCAGTGGGACATCACTATCGTTACTTTGAAACCCTTGGAATCCCTGAGTGGCATCAACAGTTGAGCGCTCGATTACTAGCTGAAAAGTTGGAGGTTCAAATGCACCCAGAGGTGGCTCAGAAGACAGGCCAGCTGATCTACTTCCAAAAGGTCACAGCCTTGAAAACTCAATGGAGCAATTCTACTCTGCACACAGGGGGTCGCCATGAGTTGGATCAACTTGATGGCAACTAATGAAAACATTCCTGGCGCTGTGATAAAGCTTCGGCTAGGCTCTGTTGTATTTAATCACTTCCTATTTCTGTTTTCTTAAGTGTTTTATTTCAAAAGATATCACATATACAAAAGAGTGCCCATAATATACATGTACATTTTAAAGAATAATGGTAAAATAAGTATTTGTGTATTCAAAAAAGCTAACATCCCACTGGCCAAAGCAAATCACACGGCCAGGCCAAGCCAAAGTCAAGGCAGGAGGGAAGGATGGCTTACACCAAACCCTTCAGTTACCCATCTCCTTCCCTCCGCTATCCTAAATGATATGTTTGTCATTCCCTTGCTTTTCTTTACTTTTACTACATATTCGTTTTTGCTATTTTTAAAGAAACTTCGCAAGTTGCTCATAAATTCTTTTATGACCTATTGTTAACACTTCCCATCTCCCACACCTTTTCGTCTTAGGTTTTCCTGTTCCCTTCAGTTAGAGAACTGTCCCCAGATTTTGAAAGTTGTTCTCACTTCCCATGGTCATTGTTTTTTCTTCATAACTGCTCAGTTTTTGAAGGTTCCCACCCCTGCCCACCCCCAAACGTCATCTTCTTGATCCTGGGCAGCTCATGCTAAGTGATTTTAAAATTTTCAGACTTGCTTTTAATTGTTACACTTTCTATTCCTTCCTATTCCCTTTTCTAAGTTGAATTTCATTGCATTTGCTTGTTTAAACTGTCCAACCAAGTGACAGGCTTCTTGGGTTTCGCTGAGCCCACAGGAAGGTATAAACGCAATGCCAGTGTGATCTGCAATGCAGTGTTTCAACCATAGAACCCACGGCGGTACTTTCTACGGCTAATGCATGCCAGTCTTTATGGGTCCTAAGACGCATGTGCAATCATGTGACTGCCTGAACACCTTACATCAGGTGAGAGGACTTTTCTCAACCCCCGGATAACTGAAACGCTCCATTTTTACAGCCTTATCTACTTTTCAGTGTCCGTAGTCATGTTTACAGACAATGCTCAGCATCATTAGTCCAGCCAGGTGTTCCCAGGTGTGGTCCTAACACCTGTCTGCATTACTTAGGTACGGAATTTCCACAGTCCTATCCTATGCCTTATGCTTTTTACCCTGTGTAAAAGCTAAGTAGAAAACAATTAATATTTTACGAACATAAAAGGGATCTTTGAAGCCTATTTGATGTGTCAGTATGCCGTGGGCTACAGTGTCACAGACGGGACCAAACGAGGTTGTGATTAAACTTATTCAATTTTCTCTTCTAAATTAAAACCCAATGCCAGGCACTAAAAGGTTTCCCCTTTCTGTCCTCCTGTCCTTAGGATAGCAATTACAAAGACCTGTTTGGTCAGCCGACACTGTTCTCTATTCCAGTACCTCCTAGCATCTAGCAATACTACTTTGACCAGCTAATATTAAAGGGATTTTTTTTTATTAAAATAAATGTAGTTTTAAATGGAAACAGTCAATAGAATGTCTCGGCAAATTTTATTTTTCCCTACAAAGGCAATGAAACCACAGAAATTCAAAACTAATTCATCCTTCCAGAGGGCTGCCCACTTTGTTCAATAAAGACTCCACTGTTCATTCGCTATGGCCGTTGATTTTTGCAGGTAGTAACACCAGATGGGAAGAAGGAAAGTCTACGCCTTTTAAAAGGTGCCTGTTTCTGTCATTCGCCAAGGAGCTTCTGCATTGCCTATTTCAGACACAAAAGCAAAACTTTCTCTTGTGTTATAAGGATAACTATTTCAGAGTAAAAGCAATACCTTTGAGCCATAAAGATAACTATTTCAGTGTAAATAAACACTTCCTTGTGGGCTATGAAGTCATGATGACTGATTTAAACCATACAAACATCAAGAGTCAGACTGTTCTGTTTATTTTAAACTTTGTCCTTAAAAATAAAAAATTCAAAGAAGAGTTCATCAAACCCCAGCCTTAATCCTTTAGTCACTAAATAAACTATCTTAGATAAACCAAGTATGACTTAGAGACATAGGAAAATATTTGGATTTATTTACTATTTATATTTTTTACACACAATGGTATAGAAGACACTTTTAAAAGTTAGCTATTAATGTGTATTTTATGCTTTTGATCTTAAGATACAATAGTTATTGTTTAATGGAAACTGATTTATTCACACATCCGACCCTTTATTAAAAAGGTCAGCCAGAAATTTTTGCAAAGAGTGTGGCAAAGGTGTGAGTCAGTTAACAGTTAATGTTCTAAATGAACAGCCCTGAGCTAGATTAGAGTGGGAGCTCCGAGTGAAAGAATATGACAGGTTCGTGACCCATTTTCATTTGAAATCCATATGCCACAAAGACGTTGCTTCTTTAACAACAGGGGAACAAACACTCCGAGTTGGCAGTGACAAACAGGGGGCAAAAGGCAGATATTATGAGGACCTTCCAAGCCACTGGAGTATCAGGGAAGTGGAGGAGATATCAACCATCTACTTGGTGCTTTCATTTTGCAGGATCACCTTCTAGAGGGAAGTGGGAAAGCCAGTTGTTGCGCTGGTCCTGACAAAGCACTCACTACTTACAACGGGCACATCTGACTAAATTAGCTAGTTCCTGACCTCACCCACAGGGGGCAGTGGTGGTTCAGTGGTAGAATCCTCGCCTTTCATGCCGAAGACCCTGGTTTGATTCCTGGCCAGTGTACCTCACGTGGAACCACCACCCATCTGTCAGTGGAGGCTTGCATGTTCCTATGATGCTGAACAGGTTCCAACAGAGCTTCTTGACTAAGACTAGGAAGAAAGGCATGGTGATCTGCTTCCAAAAATCAGCCAAGGAAAACCCTACGGATCACAATAGTCCAATCTGCAACCAATCACGGGGATAGTGAAGGACTGGGGAACATTTTGTTCTCTTGTCCATGGGGTTGCCATGAGTCAGGAACTAACTTGATAGCAAGAGAGACAACAACCCCGTCCACTGTGATCTTAGAGAATTACAGCTTATAAGGCTTCTCCTTGCTTTATGACACAAGAATCTTGATGGATGGCTGCACAGCATAGACCAGAAAACAGATAGGGAAAAGATCCAGCTCTCTGCTCTGGCCCTGTCACCTTTACCTAGAAGGTCCATGTTATGGATTGAACTGTGTCCTCCAAAAGAGATGTTGAAATCCTAACCCCTGTACCTGTAAATGGAGCCCTGGTGGCACAGTGGTCAAGAACTCAGCTGCTAACCAAAAGGTCGCCAGTTCGAATCCACCAGTTCAAATCTACTCTGCCCTATAGGGTCGCTATGAGTTGGAATCAACTCGACCACAACGGATACCTGTAAATATGACCCTGTCTGGAAACAGAGTTTTTCTGTTGTTGTGTTAATGAGCAGGGTGAGTGCTAAATCTACTCTCTTCTGAGTGGTCCCTTACAAAAGGTGGAAACCAGCCAGGAGAGACACAGGCAGAGGGAAGAAGCCGTGCTATGCCACAGGCAGAACCATCCACAAGTCCAGGAACGCCAAGGATTTCTGGGAGGAACAGCAAGCTGAGAAACAAAGAAAGACAGTCCCCTTGAGCCAACGCCCTGAATTTGGGCTTCTGGCCACTTGAACTGTGAGACAACAGACTCCTATTTTTTAAAGTCGTCACCCACTTGTGGTATTTTTGTTAAGGCAGCACTAGGAAATTAAGACAGTCCTTTGCCAAAGGTGTCTGATAACCACCAATGTACTGGGACTCTGGACTTCTGAAAAGTTCGTCTGCTGATAAAAGTCCACACAAGTACCACCTAATCCTTTCCATGACAATAAGGCCCAGAGTGGCAGAAATGTCTGAACAAATACCGTCCCATTGGGACTGGTGTGAAGTAGTGTTCCATATGGTGTCCGTTTTGTTCAGTCTATTTGATACAGTTACTTTTAAAAACACAAAAACAGATCTGTAGACTGGTATAACTATGCATCCAGTCCTTCGGGAAAGACTCTCAAGTTAATAGGAAGTTAATAAACTTCCATAAGATATCAGGAAACATCATGAAAAGTCCTTACGACCAGCCATTCAGGAATGGCTTCCTGCCTGTGGCTGTTCTGAAGGAAGCCTGCATTCCAGAGACCACGACGGCTCTGTTACAAATGCACTTTCTGAACCAGCAATGAGCATCAGGAAGCCTGAGGTTAACGCATTAGCCAACACCAGAGAACACTACAAGCAACCACAGAGTTTTGTAAATGAAAGAGAGCTGAAAGCTTTGCTGAATTCCACTTCACAGTCCAAGGTGTTCTTGGGTTCCCTGCACAAGACATGAAGTATTAACTAAAGGCTAATATGTTCTTGGGGATTATGGGAGTGGAGTGCCATCAAGGCAGCACAAACTTCAAATCAAACAAAAGGGCAAAGGGTCATGCCTTATTTGCAGCTGGAAACTTAGAAGGGACATGGATGTCACATGCTGCTTCTTGGGCATTTTAATTAGTATCCCCCATAAACCTTCCTTAGATGCCCTGGTGGCACTGTGGTTAAGCGTTTGGCTGCTAACCAAAAGGTCGGCAGTTCGAATCCACCAGCTACTCCTCGGAAACCCTATGGGGAGGTTCTACTCTGTCCTATAGGATCCCTATGAGTTGGAATCGACTCGATGGCAATGGGTTTGGTTTGTTTTGGTTTATGAACCTTCCTTAGCATTAAATAGAAAGTAAAGAGATTCTGGAACAGAGCCAATCTGACAACACAAGACCAGTGTTTGCTGAGCCCAGTTGGCAGTAAAGCAATAGCTATGTAAGATGCTGAACAGAAGCAAACATAGCTGGCTGGATAGATAGAATGTTCTAAGGGAACAACAGCATAGCTCCAATCTTAGAGCACCAGCCACCAAGTACTAGGGGGGACAGCAACAGTGGACCATACTGGCCAGTAGAAATGGGAGACTTTTTTGGAGCAGACTCTTTGGAAGCTTTCAAAGAAAAACACAGGTAGCTGTATCTAGCAATGGGCCCTGGAAACAGAGTGGAAAAAAGTAAATCAAAGACCAATCCACCAGAGCACAGAAGGGCCTGTCTGTCAAACTGTTTATTTTAGTCACAAATGGTTAATAAGCTTGATGAAGGAATCAGACTCAGAACGGTCTCATTAAGCTTGATAGGCCAAATCCAACAAAATGGAATTTAATAGAGATAAACAAATGTTATATGTAGGTCCAATGACACAACTCCAGGAACAAAGAAGTTGGAGCTTTGCAGCCCCATGTGAGGGACTGGGGCGGTATAGCTGGGAGTCAACAATGAAGTGTAGTTGACAAAAAAAAAAGTTGATTTGCTTAATTATCCAGAACAGAGAAGGGGAGAACCCTATTTACAGACCAAACAGTGCGTTGTGCTGGATTCTGGAGGCCATCTATTAGAAGATGTCCAAAAAAGAGGAATACATGAAGACCATAAAGATGCTCACGCTGAGGATGTGAGAACTCAAGGACACCACAAAGCCCTCACATTTTTGAAGGGTTATCATGTGACGAGAGACTAGAGTTATTCTGTAAAGCTACAGGGCAAAATTAGAGCCAAAATCACAGACATTACAGTTCATTCATTCATTCGACAAAAATCTGTTGAGCTCCTACTGTGCCTTGGGCATTGTGTTAGGCAGTAGAACTGCAAGATAAAGGAACCTTTCCTAACACTCGAGAGATTTCCAGGGCTGCCTTCTGGAGACGGCAAGTGCGTGGTTGCTGAAGATATTAAGCAAAGGCTGGAAGCCATAGTCAGTCTTAGACTGGATGGGAATGGAACAGCGGGACTTTATGCTCTCTACCTCCAAGTGGTTTATGATCATTCATGAGTTACACTGCTTACCTCTCTTTTTCAGTTCTTCACCATTGTAATAAAGATGTTAACTAGCTCAACAGGGTTTTTTCAGGAGAAAGCAACAGAAACCAACACCAGAAAATTTAAATAGAAATGATATCTATGAAAGAGGATATTGGGTTTCTCACAGACTCTCCAGAAGACCTGCAAAGCTAGGGTTAAAGACCTGGTAGGCAGTAAAGACGCCCAGCAGTACATGGCAGAGCTGGTCTGGGCAATGATGTGCTGGGAATGATGAAAGCACATCACTGTCAGTGGACAGTGGGTGGTGCTGAAAGAAAACAGCAGCCCGGAGACTGGGGAAACCGACACCATTGTCACCACACTCGCTGGAATGGATTCCATGCTTTCCCACGTCTTTCCATCACTACCCTGCATCTTTCCATCACTAGCCTCGAATTTAAAGTCTGGAGAGAGTGAACCAGACTGGCAGAGCCTGGATCAGGGGCCTGAGTTTAAGGGAGGCTGGAAAATCAAGTGTCTGGCATTTTCAGCTTCTACAGGTGGGTTCTCCTTCCCAATGTAGGGGATTTTACAAGAGTGTTCAGATGCTGAGAATCCCCCCTAAAACTAACAAAACCATAAAAATACTCAATGGAAGTTATAGCAATTCCTCTCCCAACAACAATTTTACTAAAGCACCATAATCGAAATAGAAGGCAAAACGTGAGAAAATGAAAGTCAGTAAAATACCTTCCCTGATATCACAGACGGCTAATGAGACCCAGCTGGTAACCAAAAGGTTGGCGGTTTGAGTTCGCCCAGAAGAAAGGCCTGGCGATCTGCTTCCAAAAAAATCAGCCATTGAAAACCCTATGACACACACACAATTCTATTCCGACACCATGGGGTCATCGCCAGTCAAAGATGACTGAACAGCAATCAGCTTACTATCACAGGGATCTTTGCTTCTATGAATCACTGCTTAGGAAGCATTCTGATACCATCGTCTCTCCCAAACGTGGTTAACAGTCACTGGAAATTGCCGTGGTGGGTTTGAGGCGAGGCCATACCCTCCACTGACTGGCACTGATAGCAGGAGAAAAGAAGAGCTTCAGGTTGTATCCTGGCAGACGAGTCGTTAAATCTTCCTGTTAGGAAACAAATTGCTCCAGCAGTGACCACGAATAACTTAACTAGTGTCACAGGGCTGGAAGAAATCTCCAGCAGTCAAGTCATCCATCACCCAGTCTCCCCAGGGCCTGCAATTTCAAAAAGATGGCTGGCAACCCTCTTTCTTTAAAAGCCTCTAGAGAAGGTCATTTGATGACCTCCCTAGATAAGAGAGAAGTGCAGATGTTTTACATCGTTCAGAGCGTTCTTCCACAATGTCTTACTCCATCTGTCCTTGTCCCCCTCCCCCAGCAGTGAAAACAGAGAGGAGGGGCTCACCATCTCTTCCATCAATTTCATTGTGGTTTTCAGAGCACGCTGCTGGGGGAGCAGAGCCAGAGTCACCTCAGACGCCACGCGGTGATGCACCCACCGGGGCATTCTGGGCTCTGGTGACACTTCGGAATGTCAGACTTCCTTCAGGAAGTGTAAGCAGGCTAGTGGTGCCCCTGACAGGTGGGCACGAGGGAAACAGATTAGCTTTCTCCCACAGCTGTCACGCCAGTGCTCTCTCATTAACACCCACGTCTCTCCTTTTTTTTTTAGGTCCTTTCACTGCAGCTTGTGTACTTGAAGTATGTCATTGAAAAATGCACAGATGGGATCCACCAGATCAGGAGAACGCTTCTGCAGCTTTTCAAAGGGTGCTGGGTTTCTTAAGCAGAAGAAGAAGAAAAAAAAAACCCAAAAAATCCTGTATTCTAATTCCTACCCATTTCCCACTCCCTTCCTTAGAAATAAATGATTCCAGAAGCTGATGTTCCAAGTAGTGATAACCACAGGGCAATAATTAAAATCAAGTTCTTCTGATATATGGTTTAAAAAAAAAAAATCCTAAAGCAGCTAATTGTATCTGCTAATCACGCCTTCCATAGTTCACGGAGAGGGCACAGCATCTGAAATATATTTGACATTAGCTGCCACCGACTGAAATTCAATGTCAGGCCAGAAGGGGAGACAACCGGGCAAGCACGAGGGGAGTCTGACAGGTGCTGCCCTGAGGGAGGATGTGACCTGATGCAGGAGGAAGGGCCATCCAGGAGGAGTCCTTTGTCTTGTTACGGAAATTCTGGAGAACGGGATGGGGGTTTTAGCGTGGAAGCAGCAAGACAATGAGAGACGGAGACAGGCTACCCACAAGTGTGACTCTGTCTTGGATGATCATGTGGCTTATTGGGCATTTAAACCAGTATCACCTACGATCCTCTCTTAGCAATATCCAAGAGGCAAAGGCGGCGCGGTTAGTATTGTTCATACTGTGTTATTTTATGAAGTTGTCCCTTTGTATGAAGAAGAAGGGGACCTGTGTCAAGGTCCAACCGTCCTATTTTTAATGTAAGTCCCTAGCTCTGGATTCTCGGTGGCCCCTGCCACACCCTCCTGACCCCAATCTTCATACTTAACGCACCAAGCAAATGGATATCGAGCAAAGCTGGTCCCAGGTAGCCTGGACAGAGAGGGCTGTGAACTATACGTTTAACACATGCCTGGGATTTAGCAAAGGTGAGATTAACAGTATTCCCAGAAAAGAATCAACAGAACTTACTTATAATGACTTTGCTGAGATTATGAAAACCTGTTGCCATCGAGTCAGTTCCGACTTACAGTGACCCTCCGGGGCAGAGCAGACCTACCCCTGAGGGTTTCAAAGGAGCGGCTGGTGGATTCGAACCGTCGGACGTTTTGGTTAACAGCCAAGCTCTTAACCACTGCACCAGCAAGGCTCCGATAATATTGTAGTACTTCTTAAGTCTCAGCAAGGGCCTTCCATAAAGAGAAGGCATTCACTCATTAAGAATTTCTTCAGCATTTACTATGCTTATATGTCTCAAGTACAGGGCTAGGTGGTGAGACAAGGAGAGAGAGAGGGAATCAAAGGTGACAGAGACCTACTTTCTACTGTAACCACAGCAACCAGGTGGCATCCAGTCGATTCTGACTCCTGGCAGCCCCATGTGTGTCAGAGTAGAACTGTGCTCCACAGGGTTTTCAATGGCTGATCTTTCAGAAGTAGATCGCCAGGCCTTTCCTCCGAGGTGCCTCGTGGACTCCAACCTCCAACCTTTCAGTTAGCAGCCGAGTGTGTTAACTCTTTGCACCACCCAGGGACTCCTCCTACTGGACAGAATCCCACAATTTAAAATGTCACTTCCATAATCTTGGAAATTATCACATCTGTCCTGAGGGAGGGTTGGGAATGACACAGGACTTTTTTGATTAGTAAGAACTGTTGAAACAGCAGCATTCAAAAGTTGTTAGTTTATCTCCAGCCCAGCAGGGCCACCACTGGGTGTCCTTTCAAAGGGCCAAATGTATCAGGAGAAGATAGCTTATAATACCACCACCAATCTCATCAGAAAAGCCACTAAATGTTTAAGGGACAGTACTTGTCAGGCTCCTGGTGGCATGTACAAGTTTTCTAAAATTCTAATTTTTGCTTAAAAGCTCAAATTTTATCATTAGCAACCAACACTGTCCATAGTTTTCATTGATGTGACAACAGTTACACTTCATCCATTTTTGAGAAAATATCTGTCAGATACCCAAAGTTGAAAACCGCAGTTTGTCTGTCAACCATTTTTCACGTAAAAACAAAATTCCATGGGAAAAAAAGGGGCCAGACCAGCTCACAACTGTAGCACAGACGACCCTGTCAAGACAACCATCCTATTTGGGTAGGGAGTAGATGTGCCATAGATACATTTCCCATTTACGGAGTATCACACATGTACTCGACTTTTGAGATCTAATATGATAATAATTTTTATTGCTTCATTGGGACATTCATATGTGAAACCGGCATTTATTTTTTAGCTGCAGGTACGTGGAAGAGAAGAATACAATGACCACTAATACAGTTGGGTGGCGCTGCTTTGACTCAGACTAAGGCACCTGCAGTTCTCCTCTCCATGGCTTACACCTAGTGTAATGCCAACACAAGTAGCATCTTAGTATCGTTATGAACTAAGAATGAACAAATCAGTCTTAGAAGAGATACAACCAGGACGTTCCTCAGAAGCAAGGATGGTAAGACTTTGACTTGCTTACTTTGGACACGTCACCAGGAAAGACCAATCCCTAGAAAAAGACGTCACGTTTGTTAAAATAGAGGGTCAGCAAAAGCAAGGAAAACCCTCAATGAGATGGACTGACACAGTAGCCGAAACAATGGAGTCAGACACACCAACGATCGCGAAGGTCCAGGACCAGGCAACAGTTCATTCTGTTAAACATAGCTCATCATGAGTCAGAGCTGCTTCACAGCGAATAAACACAATGATAGCATCGTGAAGATTTCATCTTTTGTCTCCACTTTTGTACTATACTTTGAGAACTGTTCCTTAGATAAATTCCTTCACCTCTCTGTGCCTCAGTTATCCCATCTGTAAAATGGAGATAATTCACAGTAAATATAAGGTTGCTGTGAGACTAAATGGAATAACTCAGGTAAAGAATGAACAATAAAGCTGGCCTACAGCAGGTAGTGAGGGTTAGCTGAAAAGTAGTGAGGGTTAGCTGAAAAGTAGTGAGGGTTAGCTGAAAAGTAGTGAGGGTTAGCTGAAAAGTAGTGAGGGTTAGCTAAAAAGGGGCTCTGGGTCGTTTTGTTTTAAATGGTGAGCATTCATCAGTCATCTCCACTGAAAGTGTTCTTGGTTGAGTATGTTCCTGAGACGGGGAAAGGGACCGACTGGTCAGAGACTCTTGCAGGTCACCAGATGACCCACAGCTAGCGCTCTCCTGAAGAAGTTCACATCACTGCATCCCGCCGTCCCGGTGGCCCCACTTCTGCAGAGAGTTCTGAGCGTCTCTTCTTAGGCGTCGCCTAGGAAGCACTCAAAACACTGGAGGGAAACCAAGCTGACACTGATATTCAGGTATTTGTGTGAGTCCGGCTCCTCAAAATATTGTGACACCAGGGAGAGACGAGAGATTGCCTGGACCCCGAGCCTGACATGCAATGTCAGCTCTCTTCAGCTGAGCACGGTTTTCAAAACTTGACAGACTCGGGACAAAAACGGCTGTCCCTTTAGCCAACAAGACAGAGAACTGATGTGGGGGCTGTTTTCTCCCCATGGTGTTCACTTGGAATTTTTTCTTTTTTAGTTAAAGCAGACACGGATGTATTGTGTTAGTAAAATACAAATTTGCATGGTTTTCTAAGACAATGTGTTTTTGGCCTTTGTTTTGAGCACTCATTAATGACACTGCTCACGCTTCTCCCTCCGGCCCCATCTTGTACTGTCTCCTCCCCTGGTGCTCGCTGCACTCTGGCCACAGTGCTCTCTCCCCTGATCTGCAAACATGCCCGTATCATTCCTGCCACAGGTCTGCTGCACTGGATGTTCTCTGGGTCTGAAACACTCCTCTACTCTGTCCTCCTCTGCGCCTTCTCAGGAGCAGGACTCACCTTAGGTATCGCATCCTCGGAAGCCTTTTCTGACCATCCTATTTAAAGACGCCCCCTCGCCTCCACTGCAAGTCCTTCTCTATAACCATTTCCCTCCCTTTGTATTCATAAAGCTCATCACTATCTGCAATTATTTTATTTTCTTACAGCTATCTATCTTCCTCCACTGGAGGGGCAATGGTGGTGCAGAGGTAGAATTCTTGCCTTCCATGTGGGAGACCCGAGTTCAATTTCCAGCCAATGAAACTCATGGGCAGCCACCAACCATTGTGGAGGTTTGTGTGTTGATATGACGCTAAAAAGGCTTCAGCGGAGCTTCCAGACTAAGACAGGCTAGAAAGAAAGGCCTGGGGATCTACTTTGAAAACCAGCCAATGAAGATCCTATGGATCACAATGTTCTGATCTTCAACCAATCATGGGGACTGTGCAGGACTGGACAGCTTTTTGTTCTGTTGTGCACGGGGTTGCCATGAGTTGGGCACCAACTTGTCAGCAGCTAACAACAGAAACATCTTCCTCCACTAGAATTATTTTCCATGTCAGTGGAGACCTTGTCTTTGTGGCCACTATTATTTCTCCAGGTCCTAGGATAGTGCCTGGAACATTGTAGGTACTCACTAAACATCTGCTGGTTGAATAAATAAACAGATGCCCCCAAGACCTTCAACTGACATTCAAATTCTCCCACCACTGGGGTATTGGACTTGGTTTAAGTGTCCAGTATATACTTGTTGATTGAATGAATACACAGAGCTTCTGACTCAAAAAAGGACTAGATTTTGGAAGGCTAGTGATCTTACTAATTGCACACAGAAACCCATATGCAGCTTTGCTCAATATAGTCTGCCAGGCACTCTTTGACATTTACTTTTCAAACAACTCCATTCTGACTTTCTCCCATCTTTCCATAAAAGTTGCTCATGCCAAGGTCACTCATGATCTCCATGTTGCCAAAACCAATAGGCTTTTTCAATCTTCATCTCTCTAAGCAGCATTTGAAAGTGTGAGTCTCCCCTCCTTAAATGACTCTCTTCTCTTGACTTCCATGGCATCAGTAACTTCAGGTTTTTCTCAAACTCTCGTCTTCCTTTGCCAGCTCCTCCTTAATCAATGAGTATCACTACGGGTTACCAAAGACTCAGTCCTGGGCCTTCTTCACTTCTCACTTCACACTCATTCCTTAGGCAATGCCATGTACTCATGTGGCTTCAAATATCATTTATCTGTTGATTGCCACATTTCTGTCTCCAGCCCAGCTCTGTTGTTGGACTCCAGGCTGATGTATCCAACTGCCTAACTGATACACCCACCTGGATATCTCACAGAAAGCTCAAAATGTCTAACACTGAACCCTTGATCTTTGCTGCTGACCTTCTCTTTCCATCCTTCTCACTTTAACGAATGGCCACCTTGTAGACCTACTTGATCTCTTATTACCACAACCACTTAGTAAGTCATGTCCATTGCACCTCCAAAAGATATTTTGCATCTACATACTTTGATCCACCTCCAATGCCATCATCTTATCCTGAAGCATCATGACCTCTCCCTTCTTCTAACCAGTTTTCAGCTTCCATTCTCACTCAATCCATTCTTCACATAGAAGCCAGTGTATTCTTTGTAAAATAACAATCAGATCATTACCCTGCTTAAAACCCTTCAATGCCTTCACCTACAGGAAAAGAACAAAATTCGTAAAACACAGCCTTCTTGTTGTGGTTAGCTGCTGGCAAACCATCTACAACTTGTGGCAACCTTATGTATAACAGGATGAAATGTTGCCCAATCTTGCACCGTCTCTCTGATCTTTGCTACGTTTGAGTCCATCGTTGAGGTTATTGTGTCCATTCATCTCATTGAAGATTTTCCTTGTTTTCATTCACCCTCAACTTTACCAAACACAGCCTAGTTGGTCCTATATGATCTAGTTCCTCCCTACATCTCCACTCTCATTCCAAAATATCCTCCTCTTGGCCCACTAAGCTCTAGTTCACTAAGCTCTAGTTCAACTGGATTTTCCTTCAGTTTCTTTAAAATATAAAGATATTGTCCAACCTAAGGCCTTCGCATGCGTCCCTGGGTGGAACGAACAGTTTGCAGTTGACTACTAACCTGAAGATTGGTGGTTCGAACCATAAAGATTACAGCCAAGAAAACCCTATGGAGCACAGTTCTACTCTGTTACACATGGGGTCGCCATGAGTCAGAATCAAGTCGACAGCGATGCTAAGACCTTTGCATATGTTATTTGTGATGGTTAAGATTGTGGGTCAACTTGGCTGGGCCATGATTCTCAGTGTTTATATGTGTTCATCTCCATGATGGAATCTGCTGTGAGTAGCCAGTCAGTTGAAAGGGAGTTTCCTTGGGCATGTGGTCTGCATCTGAATATAAGTGGACGTTCTGGCTTTTGCCTGCTCTGGATCCTGCAGCTGCCTGCTGTTCATCTGACCTCCGGTTCTTGGGACTTGAGCGAGCAGCTTATCTGCCAATCTTGGGATTCGTCGATCCTCACAGCCTGTGAACAACAGCCCTGCTCTCTGACCTGCCCATCTTGGGTTCACCAGCCCCTGCGGCTATGTCATCAGAAGAACCCTCTATCCGGATCCATGGACTTGGGACTTCCCAGCCTCTACAATCACGTGAGCCATTTCCTTGATATAAATCTCTCTCTTTATATATTTATATGCTTTACTAGTTTTGCTTCTCTACAGACCCCAGCCTAAGACACTGTTTCTCAGTCTGTGACAGTTTTCCTCCAACTTTTCATCTAAGTCATCCCTGGGGCCTCAATTACAATGGGCATTGATTGTAAGATTGCAGCAGGAAAAGTGCCTCAAATCAAACTTGGATTTTATAGGGGCCACTCTGGCAGTGAACGGAAGATAACTTGGAGTGGTGTGAGATACAACAGCAGGCCAGCAGAGCGGCTGGGGCGTACTGAAGTTGTTCAAGAGAGACAGGATAATGACAGCCTAAGCTAACAGCATCTCCTGGACAGTGAGGAATAAACATACTCTTGGGAGATTTTTTTTTTTTTAAATGATAATGAGAACCAACAGGACTTGATGGCAGAGAGGAAATATTAAAGATGTCCCATGGGTTTCAAGTTTGGATGAATGACTGGTTGGACAGTGATGCTTTGAGATGGGGTGTTTAGGAGGAAATGCAATTTATACATGAGGTGGGAGGAAGATAATGAGCTGTTTGGGGCATGTATTTGGGATGTCAGTGGGACATCAGGTGAAAACGTCCATCACCTGCAGTGACAGGGGCTTTGAAAACTACGAACAGGCTGGGATCATCAATCACCGCATGAGAAAGGGAAATGACTAGTAATGTGAAGGAAGGAGATGCTGAGAGCCCATGGGTGGTGGAAGCTATTACTCAGACAGGGGACCTCCTTTGTGATACTATTGTCACAGGTGCTTTACTGAAGACCATCATTCCATAGCCACACTTTTCATTCCATGTTCGCAAAATATATATGAAGCCTGAACACTATTTTTGGAATGCAATAAAAATATTAAGTGAAAACACAACATGATTTTATGAGCATATCACTTCGTTTAGAAGCAAACTATAACTTTTACCTTTCCCTTAATATGAATGTCGCTACAAGCACAGTGGTTAAGAGCTTGGCTGCTAACCAAAAGGTTGGCAGTTCGAATCCACCAGCCGCTCCTAGGAAACCCTATGGGGCAGTTCTGCTCTGTCCTATAGGGTCTCTATGAGTCAGAATTGACTCAACGGCTATGAGTTTGGTTTTTTGTTTTTTTTTTAAACAGATACAAGACACTAATATCCGGGTGCTAGGTATTGATTTTCATCCATTCAAAACCAATATTATTCACAAAAAGATATGCTGTTCATTCATTCCGAAAATATTCACTGAGCATCACTATGAGTCCCTGGGTGGTGCAAATGGTTAAGCGCTCTGCCTAACCAAACGATTAAGTGATTGACTATTAACTGAAAGATTGGAGGTTCACCCGGAGGCACCTCAGAAGAAAGGCTTGGTGATCTACTTCTGAAAAATCAGCCATTGAAAATCCTATGGGGCGCATTTCTCCTCTGACACACAGAGGGTCACCATGAGTCAGAATCCACTTCACAGAAACCAGTTTTGGTTTTTACCAGTATGTGCCAAACACTAACCCAGGTGCTGAAGGGAGATAAAGTTGTGAAACAGATACAGAAGGCACTTAAAAAAATGTTTGTTGAATGACTGAATGAATCAACCAATCAATCAAATCTAATCACACTGTTACTGTATCACACCCTCAAAACTGTTTCCCAATTCCCAAGACGTGATACTGTAGGTCACTTTAACCACTGCTGTCGAGTCAATTCCAACTCATAGCAACCCCATATGACAGAGCAGAACTGCCTCATAGGGTTTCCAAGGCTATAATCTTCGTGGAAGCGGACTGCCACATCTTTCTTCTGCAGAGCAGTTGGTGAGTTCGAATCTGCCGACCTTTCAGTTAGCAGCCAAACACTTAACCACTGCGCGCGCCACCAGGGCTCCTTTTAGGTCAGCTTACTTCGATTAGTTACCATTTAACATTGTAAAAGTACCTAACAGTTAAGTTCTGTGTTGAAATAGACATCCTATAAAATGCATTTTTATGAGAAGAAGTAGGAGGAAACAAGATAACAGGCCAGGAAGTTCGCACAGCCTCTATGGCAATATTCCATTCTCCAGGTCACCGGGGAGTTTTGCTTGAGTTGAGAAGAAAAATCAAGGTAGTGACAATTTGGCGTTGGAACCAAATTCTTTCAATTGAATGTTAAGTGGCTAAATTACAAGTTTTGAGAGAAACAGATCTGCTCTGGAACGCTCTGCCTTGTGTGATTAGACATAATCTGAATTTTTTAATACCTCAGAGTCAGGGGAAGATTCCAACCTATAATCACCTACTTATTGGGAAATACTTAGGAGTGGTTTTACCCATTCATGATGGATTTTTAAACACTGAGAGCTTTCCAAATGAATCCAAAGTCTAAGGACTTCTCCCTTTATGTTTTACTTTACAAAAAGTGGATTTTAGTAAAAATTAAGGGGAAAAAATGCCCTGGAGTTCTGTCAGTGGGCACTGGCTTGTTTCTTCCCATTCCCATGCTCTTTGAGGCTATACTTATACGAAAATTGATAAAATCTAAAAAGAATAGGTGATGAGTGTAAATTTAAGAACAGATAAGGCATTTCAATCAATTAGTTAAGAAAGCTATCACTAAACTCTCGATTTGGAAAAGTTTAAGTCTCCCAAATAAAAGGATGGCTGAATGGGCAACTTCCAGCGCCTGTCAGCAAAACTTGTTTCAGAATTCCTAGGTAAAAGCATCTTAGTCAATAAACAGATTCCTTGGGCGGTGCAAATATTTAACACGCTCAGCTACTAATCAAAAGCTTGGAGGTTCAAGTCTACCCAGCGGTGCCTCAGAAAAAAGCCTGGGAATCTACTTCAGAAGAAATCAGCCATTGAAAACCCTCTGGAGCACTACTGTCCTATTCTCACAAACGCAGAGTTGGCAGAAGTCAGAACTGACTAGACGGTAACTGGTACTGGTTAGTCCATAAACTTCATACAGATTCAAAGGAAAATTCGTTTTACACACCTCAATTCTTTATGTCTGCGGGATAACTTTCAAACATCTGGATTGAACATGGGCAGAACTAAAACAAACCTAAACAATCCAAAATTAGGCCACTTCACAGTGAAGACATCCATTTTCTTCGTGTGTGTAGGGCTACAGTCACGGGCAGTGCAGGAATCTGCTGGGAAGAAGCAATGAAGTGACAGCTCATCAGGGTGAAAAAATCCCAGAGCTGGTCACAGTGATGGAAATGTAAAACACACAGCAGTCATCCTAAAGCTGTTTTCCAGGCTGTATTCTTTAACAAAGATACTTATTATTTATGCTGTTGAAACAGTCAGTGATGTCCCTACACAGCCCATAATGAGTTCTGCAGATACAGAGAATTCCATTCTTGAAATTATTTCCTTTGCCCGAATGTTTATCTTTATATGTCCATCTCCAAGCTTATTTCAATTCAGACTGTGACCAGGGATGATGTTTAAATCTTTTGAGCCATGCTCATCAACTTCCTAGAAGCTCCATTCATGTGTAAAACAATATTAATAATATTAAATTAATAATATTAATGAAGCATTACATAAAAACTACAGGGAATGTGTCAACTTTTCTTCATTTCCTTGATGAACAGCAAGAAACCTTTGTAAGAATTCTCTATCACTTCGTGGTGGGAAGTGGTCAGGGGTTCCCTGTGAGGGTAATTCTGAACTTTAGGATAGTCCACTCAAAGTCAACTAGATCTAACAAGTGATCTTTATACTCTCTTATTCACGCCAAAGGCAGCAAAAAAAAGTGGTCATCACTTCACATGAGGCCAGGCTCACAGGTCATTGGGGCTTGCCCTCGTTCCCAGGGACCACGCCAGTGCTCTGTGCCTGAAATACAGAAACTCTGGCCTTAATGTCTTCACCTCTTTCTTGAGTTTTTATGTTCTTTTTAATGACTAACGTTCACGGGAAGTTCTTTTCGAAGAAGGAGAGCCAGAATGCTCCTTAGAAGTGAGGATGGCGAGACTTCATCTCATGTACTTTGGACATATTATCAAGAGGGACCAGTCCCTGAGAAGGACATTATGTTTGGTAAAGTAGAGGGTCAGCGAAAAAGAGGAAGACCCTCAACAAGATAGACTGATGCAGCGCCTGCAACAATGGGCTCAAGTATAACAACAATCATGAGGATGGCGCAGGACCAGGCAGCGTTGAGCTGACTCAACGGCACCTAACAACAATAACACCACCATGCGGACAGATAAAGTAGCTACATACCCTTTTAACAAGCATACTCCATCATCAACTATTACTGTAACTTTCATTAATATGAAAGTAGTTGAGGACCAAACAGAAATAGTATCACTTACTACTATTATTTTAAATAACAATGAATGTGGCAAGATGGTTTTATGCTCACTGAATTAATGAAGCCAGACCAATAACTCAAGGCTGAATTTCCTACAGAACATCAATTTAAAGTATTATCGGCAAAGATCGTTCAATAAGAGAGATGTAAAATTAGTATCAGGATTTTACTTCAAAGAATTCATCCTTGTCATTGTGTTACTGGGTCCACCGCCCGCACCCATGCCCCAGCCCGCTATAAAGTCAGATCGCCTAAGCAAGCAGGCATGACCCTGGCATGAAGAGGGGACGACGGTGAAACATTTGCACATCGTGTTCCGTGAGCGGAACCAAGCTGCATGACGTCTGGTCTGTCACGCGCCCTCGGGAAGCCCAGCTGCGCTGCGGGACCTGCTGAAGCAGCTCCTCAGGACACAGCTCCCTCTGAGCCTCTGACTCACAGTGCCTGAGCTGGTTTTCTTCTCGGGAGACAGCAGACAGACACTTGCCCTTTTATGAAACCTCCAGAATGAGTCACTAGCAAAATTAGCTGGCATTCAGAGGCGGCGGGTGGAAAACAAGGCTGGGAAGGAGACCACGTGATGGGCAGAATGGCCCGTGGGCTGCTTCCCAGGCGGCGTGGGCCGGGTGTGCGGCTGTGCCACCTGGAGAACCCCTCGCTCTAGGATTCCTGCTCTGCATCTCATCACGCATACACAACTCCCACTCGATTTCACAACGGTGCTACCCACCCTGGGAAAAAAAAACCCAGCCCACGGCGTAGATGTGAAAATGCCCGCCAGGGAAACAGACGGCTGGGGAAGAAGCAATCTGGGAGAATGGCAAGGGCGTGGGAGTCAGCGTGTAGGTTTGGTGAGGGGCGCAGAGAGGAAAGAGTGGGCATCAGTACGCGGTGCCAGATGAGAGTGTTGCTGGGGACGAGCAGGCAGAGGAAGCAAGGGAAATGGAAGTAATGCATTTATTCATAAGGGCCGCATCATAATTAGGAAAATTCCCCTTCCGTCTTCTCTGCAGCCCCGCTCGTTCAGACAGATGCAGTCAGCAGAGCCCAGCCCTCGCTTTGCCGAGGAGGCAGAGGTTACGTGCTATTCCAACAGGCTTTCTATTTCTGATCGAAACAAATCCAAACTGAGCTGATTTGTGTACAGCTGCAGGCATATAAACACGACTGTTTAGAATTCTTTATAGAGTACAAGCCTTTGTACTGCATACTTCATGGAAGTTAATAAGTAGGTGTCAAACTCTGAATTAAAATTCCCAGAAGAGGACACAGCACAAAGGACAATAAAAATGATTTTTAAATAATCATAGGGATAAATAGCATCCCCTTCTGACAAATGTTAAGTGCTGGAATAAAACGTTATTAGAGTACAGAGATTGTCTTTTGTTCAGGAAGTAGGTTTTATTCTCCAGTCTCGTCATCCATCATCCTAATGAGCCCTCAAAATGTAAATTAAATAGCAAAGACGGATTCATTCAAAAAGCATCTCTGTGCTAGGTGTTAGACCATTTTTCTACTTTTATTCTTATATATTGGTTCATTTTTTCTCCCCCACTGGAAAAAAAAAAAAAAGGCCCTCAGTATTTGAACACTTTATGGGGTAAGTCCATGCAATTCATATTTTCAGTAAACAATTTGTTCATTCTCCAGTACTTATGGAATCTATGATTTAAAAAAAGAAAGAAAGTAAAGACATCCCAATTTGAAAATGATGTGCCCTATAAATTATGTTTGAGCCAGAAAATCTTAGAACCCTGTGCATGCATTTGCTGTTCTGTTTTATTCAGAAGTGATCTGGTGCAGGGAAACCCTCAGTGGGAAGGGATTAGTGAACATTCCAAACGGCTTTAGTTTACTGAAATGAATGCATTAATGGCAAGGCAAACACCATTTCAACCATTAATGATAAAGGAATAAGGTCAGGAGCCGAATTAGCTGCGATTTCTTGTTAGGTATTGATAAGCACGTTACCCGCTCCTATGATGAATAGAGAAATCAGGGTTTTGTACTTGACCTGAATTTATGCATGAGCACACACACCACTGCAGGAGTGACGGCACAGCACTGCCAGGCGGGCACTCAGGAAAAACACACCCAGAGAGGAAAATGGCAGCAGATCACGTCTCATTTCGGCATGATTGGTCCTCATTTGCTCTTCTCTCTCTCTCTCTTGCTCTCCCCTCTCCTCCCCGCCTCCTGCTCTCTCTCCCTCCCTTCCTGCCGTCCATAAATCATTCTGTGGCTGTTCCTTCCCGTGTGAGAGCTCAGCTCCCCCATGCGTCTCCCCAGCTCTAAGCTCAGTGTGAGTGAACAGCCATAAAATGAAGATACAAATAACTGCAGCATCGAGGTTTGCCTGATGTCCAGGGAACAGCCACTCATCTGTGCAACGGTTTTGTTTTTTTCTTCTTAAGCCCCCATCTGCAGAATGAACTATCATTAACCAATCTAGGTATTCTAAAGACATTATATTTTTATGAGGTCAGAATGTTGGCGAAATAGTGCAGAGAGAAGGCTAAACCACCCAGCAGCTTGAGCAGCATCACACCTGGGCTCTTGCCATCGCTAGAGACCCAGCTCCGACCTGGCTCAAGGCAAACCCCGATAAACCCGTTGCTGATTCCGACTCATAGTGACCCTACAGGACAGAGTAGAACTGCCCCACAGGGTTTCCAAGGATCGCCTGGTAGATTCGAACTGCCGACCTTCTGGTTAGCAGCCGAGCTCTTAACCACTGCCCCACCCCAACAGTCTGTCTGATTCACTGGTATTGTCCTATTTGGGAAGCACCAGGCCCCGGGTGGCAGGGAGCAATGAGGGCCCACGCCCAGGTAAGCGGTGTCTCTCCTTGAAGGTTTGGCTGGTGACAAACGGGAGCTCGCAGCCTGCACTTCCCACTGGCCGTGCTGCTCCAGTTTCTTTATTTTTAATGGAGAATCTTCTTTTCAAACATGATCGAACTGAACTAACGCACGGCTCAGAGCTGTCCTCATTACAGCTGGTCACATAAAGAACCTCTGTAGTCTAAACCCAAGCCAGGGCCACCTCACTTCTCCCAACCCAGGTCCCTGGGTGGCACAGACAGTTTGTACATGACTACTAACCTAAAGGTTGGTGGTTTGAACCTACCCAGTGGTGCTGCAGAAGAAAGGCCTGGCGAGCTGCTTCCATAAAGATTACAGCCAAGAAAACCCTACGGAGCAGATCTACTCTGTACACATGGGTCACCGCGAGTCAGAATCAACCTGGCGACCACTAACAATAACATTTCCTGATAACGCACATTTTCCCAGGCACGGTGACTGGTTTATTGCTTAATTAGAACAAATCTAAGCAGTGAAGGAGAAGCCAATGTCGTGAGCAGATGGGCCTTTGGGATGTACTGGTAACATGGGGGCAAGAAGGCAGGGAAAGGGTGGAGTTTAAGTGATGAAGTCAACGTTACTACGGACAAAGAAAATCAAGGTATTCTTGTTCTAGACAAACCAATGCTGAAGAAGCCTTAAACAACGAGAAACATACTATTTTAAAGTGGAATCTAAGCCTCATCCAGAGTCTGGGAAGACAGTCGGTTAGGATATCAATAAATCGTTTTATATTTGACCCCAAGCAGGAAAAACAATGTACAATTCAGGGGCGGGTAGTGCCCTACTGTGAAGAATGTGCTTTTTTAACTTCTTCAATATGTTAATTAATATGAATTCACACCAACGTGGTAGAGTCATAAAAACACAGAACTCTCATATGTAAAACCTTTCAAGTATAAAAGAAATAAGCTACCCCCTAAAGGTTTTCTGTGAAAATTCCCAGTGAAGAAGGATCTCACAGTTTGAATGTACAGACTTTTAACCAGACCTCAAGCTCCTGGGAACAGGCCCCATGTCAGATGTCTGACGGCACCACCAGGAACTATATAAAATAAAAGACGTGCTTCATTACTCTCCCAGCTGAACTCGGAATCCTCCGGCTCAGAATAAATCTCATCCTTTAAAAATAAATTCTCTTCTGAATTAACATCTCAGGATCATTAATCTTTGGAGTGGCCCTTCAATTTCACTTGGAAGGGAACTACTGCATTCCACAAAGGTCTTTTTTCTTTTGGCAAACCACCATTTCATGGGGAGAAGGAAAATACCGTGCTCTTTCTTTTATCATTCCCCCTATTCTCAGCCACAAGGTGATTTCTTTTTCCTTCTCAACTGAAACATTCTAATTGTAAAATCAACAGCCAGCCAGCTACTAAGACAGGAAGGAGCTAAAACTTAGCTTTATATTTTATATGAAAATAAAAGCAAGGGCAGATTGAATTATTTTAAATTCCAGGAAAAAAGGAAGCATCCTAGTTGATAAAATTTTGCTCAACTAAAAATGGTCGGGACTTTATTCTTCACAGCAGGGGCCTTGCTCAAGAAGACACAAAACTCTGCTTTACTATTCCAGGAAGTAATCCTCATTAATAATGTAGATTTGATTAATCAGCCAAATGAAGAGATGAAGTCTGACGCAGTCAGGATACATGATGCCTTGTTTTACCCAACGTGCACGCTACCAAAAGTACAGATATCACGCTTTAAATGATTAGAAGTGATTGGTCTATAAAGTCATTCTACTGCAATTCCTTATTAAGCAGACAACCATTGTGAAAAGCAAAAGTTATTGCAAGATGTTCTGATTAATCTGGATTTTCAAAATCAGATGCTTACTTAAAGCAGAATGTGTCTACACAGTCAGTCAACTTTCACCATAAAGACCACAGAAGTCAGTGGCCAGAGGAGACCCATTCTGGCTTACAGGTTACGACGTTCACTGCATTCACTGCTGTTCTTCAACCCCACTGGAACAAACCTTGTGTATTCCCCCATCTAGGGGGTTCTTCAGTCAGAAATGGCTCCCTAACCCATCCCTTCCAAACAACTCTACACTCTACTACTAGGTTCAAAAAACCAAAGAAAACCCATTGCCGTAGAGTCAATTCCAACTTATAGCAACCCTACACCTATAGGGCAGTGTAGAACTGCCCACAGGTTTCCAAGGAGCGGCTGGTGGATTTGAACTGCCGACCTCTTGGTTAGCAGCCGAGCTCTGAACCACCACACCACCAGGGCTCCACTAGTAGTTAGTCTTGGAATATAGCTTTTATTATTCAGTTCTCCATGCTCACCAGCCTTTTAAGAATGGCTCCCCATCATCTACAGGATAAATCTGAACTCCACAGAGCCAAGTCCAGCCCCCACTAAGCCTTTCTGTCTGGCTTATTTGGACATTTCCTTCTGAATATTCTATGGGTGTTCTGCTGGGGTTTCTGCTCATCCCATGCCTCCTACATGTGAGTCTCTCCTCCGTACCTGTGCCTCCTTTTCTTCTCCTATTCAAATTCTTCCTCTCAGTGACCTCCACTCACAAAGGCTTTCCCTCATCTTTCTCCTTGAAATCCATGATACTACCCCTTCCATCTTACCAAGCGATCTAATGTTTCACTTGTTTAAGCTTTACCAATGTCTGTCAGATGGCAGTATAATTATGTCTTATACTCTCATGTACATAGCCTGCATACAACGCATTGCCTCATCCACGGTAAGGGCCAAAAAAATCATTTAGAAAATGTTTCCTGGCTTCCAATTTCAGTTTAAGGAAGCATGAGACCAAGGAAGACCCCCAGTCCTTTAAATCTGTGTTTGTTCTCAGTAGTTGCTTGCTTCAGGGTCGAGGGCTATGAGGCGAGGATGCAGGGACATCTTATTTTAAGCCCTAAGAATTCCACCCTTAAACTCCTGAAAGTTTTAGAGGCAGGAAAAGATGCTGAGCCCCCTGGAGTCTTTTTCAATAACCACAGATTTGTTTGTAGTGGATCCATCTGTTCATTCTATTGTACTTCTGGATGGGAGAGAAAGTCACTTGGGCCTTACTGAACAAGCTCATTTCGATGAGCTTTCTGGACAGATCAAACTCATAGGGAGAGCTCTGGTCCCTGCTATGTGGTAAGGCTTCTCCATCTAACCTCTCTTGCTACACTGTAGGTAAGGGAAGCTTGCCTGTTACCAGCTAAATTTACTTCAGCCCCTACTAGCCAGAGATTACCAGGAGCCACTGGAACAAGGAGCACGTAGACAGTGGATGTTTACTGAGCCAGTTCACTCTTTGTGATTGATCCAGAGGAGGGAAGGATCCCTGAACCAGGTGTGCAATTCTTTCTTAAATCCCCAAAATACACTATTAACAAATCTTCTTTAAACATACCTCTCATGTATCCTCGGCCCAATACGCAACCCTGTTCAGAATCTGTACTTGCCTTTCAATGTTACTGTACCTTCTCTACTTCAAGAGGGTTGACATGACCCTTGGGTGGGTGCTAAGCCTCACATCAGCTGAGCTTTAGCTACTTTTCACCTACACATTCCAAAACTGGTGACACACTCATCTTACCCCTTGCCAGCTCTTGCTGGGGAACCCTTTCTTCAGATTGGCCTTTAGCCTACCCAACACATGGATGCCCCAAGAGGCCCACAGCTAAATCAAAATTAATACACTAGAGTCACTACCAAAAAAAAAAAAAATCAGGAACAAAGGAGGTCCCCGCAAGGTCAGACAGCCCCATAAAGCAGGCTGGACACATCGGCATGATGTCAGACCTGGGCACAGAGCTAAAAGCACCAGCAGTCCCCTGCTGCCCCCCTCCCTGCTGGAAAAATGCAAAAGATGCAAGTTTGCCATCAGGAATATCCCTAATTGCCTTTTGGACTATTTTAACTTCAAGTATATTGAATTAAAGCCATTAAAAACGGTTCTGTATGCCCCGCTTCCCGGGGGAAATTGTATTAGCCAAAATGGAAACATGAATGACAAGAAGGCTGGCATGTATTACATCAAAATGACTGCTGCTGGAGAAATTCCATTATAACATCCGATTTGTAGGTTTCTTGGATGGATACAAAGGAGCCCTGGTGGTGCAGTGGTTAAGCGTTCGGCTGCTAACCGAAAGGTAGGCAGTTCAAACCCACCAGCTGCTCTGCAGGAAAAAGATGCGGCACTCTGCTTCCGTAAAGATGACAGCCTTGGAAACCCTTCGGGGCAGTTCTACTCTGTCCTATAGGGTCACTATGAGTTTGAATTGACTAGATGGCAGTGGGTTTGGTTTTGAAAGGATACGACAGAACAACAGTATTAATAAAAAATTTTTACTACACTGATTTGGAATTTTTTTTAAATTTTAGAACACTTCAACTTAGAAAAGCCATCTTTAAAATATCCTTGACTTTAACTTGTACTTAATGGTATAGGAAAAAAACAAATCTACCTTAATTAAACTTCCAGTTACTCCTATTTGAAAATAATAATAATAATAATCACTTATCACCTCTCAGCTTCCCTGAATGGAATGTCTGAGCTCTCTCTTTATCTGAATCCACATCAATAGTCAGTGTTCGCAATAAAATGTAGACACGATGGTCAGCCCTCACAAGTCTCAGCACCTCCTGGCTCTGACAGGGGCGTAGTTTCTAGAAGCGTCAGATACACTGATGGAAGAGAGAAAAGCTCGCCTGCCACCCGCACCTCTTCGTCACGTTCAGTGCAGCCTCCATCTCTAGAAACACCATCTATGAGATACAAAGCAAACAGCAGCGAGCAAACACAGTCCGAAGAACCTTTCCTTGAGTCCAGAAGAGATAAAAACACACTGCTTGTGGCCTGCCAATTTTCCTTTTGAAATCACAAAATTAGAAACAAAAATTCGTTTGCACTGAGATCATCTTTACATAAGAAAGACGATTAATTTTTCCACGATCCTGGACATTTTGTAACTGATGATTCAGGAGTGTTAGCCATGGGCATGTTAATTCAGAATTCTGTTTAGTTTATAGAGTTCATTTTTTCTGAGGCAACATATTATCCCTGCTCACAAAATATCATAGTATGAATTACTAATAGTGTTATAACAAAAAATCATAGTGTGGTTATCATCTTACAATTATCACTTAAATATATGTGCCCTTACCAGTGGCGGGGATAATGACCTACTTTTTTTTTAAATCCCAGTCTATAATACAGTACCTGGCACGTGGTTAACACTCAATGGATATTTATTTTTTATTATGGTTCTGGTTACTGTTAAGCTATTCTAACAGTTATCAATTATTGACTACTTACCGTAAAGGTACTGGGCTACTCTCTTTCCATACATCATCTGATTAAATCCTTGATCACTGCCCTCTGAGATAGGTATTACTACCCTCTGTTCACAGACAGGAGCCCTCATGGCACAGAGGTTAAGAGCTACAGCTGCTAACCAAAAGGTCAGCAGTTCAAATCCACCAGCCGCTCCTTGGAAACCATATGAGGCAGTTCTACTGTGGGGTTGCTATGAGTCAGAATCGACTTGATGGCAATGGGTTTGGGTTTGGGTTTGGGTTTTGTTCACAGACAACTAAGCGAGGTTTAGAAAGGTAAGTAATTTGCTCCAGATCATCCAGCCTTAGGGGGAGCATACGGGCTTCAATCCGGGATCTGCCCAGCTCCAAGCAGGCAAGTCGCAGCTGCCGCAACTAAGTATTAATGAATGCCGTGATTCTAAGAGCTAGCTCTCTGCACGTCTTACCTGTAATCAAATTCAGCAAGTGTCACATTAGTAACTTCACAAATACCGTCATACACAATTCAAACTTTGCATTAAATGCTTTACTAATGAATCTGATATTCAGAGTGCTACTTTAGACAATTCCAAAACAAGGGAAGAAAATATATTCATCCCACTAGAGAACGTTAAAAATTCCCTGTAAAATACTGGTATGGGAAGACATAACTCAAAAAATAACTTAGAGTAAAACTTCACTGTAATTTGAGTCTCTAAGGAGCAAATTTAGGCATCTGCTAGATCTGTGATAGAGAATGAGAACGGATGATGAAGCACTGGGATGAGTTTAAGAGGTCCCGCCTAGAAAGCGCTGCCATCCAGGACAGCCTCAGACCTAATTTCAAGTGAATAAAAATTATCAATTAAACAGAAGCTTTAGTATTTGTATAATGTTCGAAATTTGCCATTTAAAAGAGCATTTCATTTTCTGTATCATCTGAAAAATATATTTTAGACACATTCAGGATTTCACCGCTGCAAGACTAGAAATGTTTATTCAAATTAAATGTTATAATTACTCTGGTGTCTGTAAATACATTATCTTTCCCTTCTATTTCTTCTTACTTCAGCGATTTCTTCTTAAAAATTGTTTAAGTAGCGCCATCTTTGACAATCACCATCTTACACTGATTTTTACTCTTAAGTATTTTAGATGGACATTCAAGCCAATGTAACTTTAAGAAATCTTTCATGTATTTTAATCAATCACTCCTACTTCTGAAAAGACTAAAGCATGCACATCGGAACTGTATCTTTTTCAAAGCATGCAGCTGTCTTTGTCAAGGCACTGCATCTTTCCAAGAAAATGTCCGCAATGTTAGTCTTGGGTGTCGCTCTGTCCAAGGGGCCAGTGAGGGCTGAACAATGACACCAACAGGTTGGCTAACCGGTAACAGTCACGGCACCGTATTTATCCTCCAGAATCTTCATCTTCAACGAGGTTTACATCATTAAAGTAAGAAAACAGGGGCTGTCCACCTCCACTGGTTTCAACTGGTAAACGAAAGAATTAATTTGACTGTCATAGAGATAACGATGCAACTGCATGCTTTAAACCTTTGAGAATTAATTTTGAGGTTTAAAACCCAGGAGGAGGACAAACATATTACCTAGAAATAAAAGCAGCAATATACCAATTCCTTTCTTCTCATAGCCAAATAGATTCCTAACAGACCTGAATCTTGTAAAGAAGAAAAAAAAACACAAAAGGTTTCCATACAAGTCCTTCAAGGTGTCATGAATAATACATTTGAAATCTATTTATTAGTACTGGTACCAGTGCCATTTGCTTCTGAGTGATGTTGACGCATGTCCTCCCAACATGTGTTCTCAACATGACAGATTTATAGGAAAGAAGTAAAAACATCACATAAAATACACATATCCCCCTCCCAGGGGCAGAGGCAGTTTTTGTGGGGCCTGAAGCCTATAGAGTTTAACAGGTTCTCATTTTTTTTCCCCAGGTTTTTAAAATAACATTTATTTTTTTCTTTTTAAACTTTTAAAATAGGTGCATTATAGAAAACTGAAAAGCAAAGAACACAAAAGGTATCCAAAATCATTTTGATGATTTGATTAGTTTGACACGTCCTTCTACATCCTAGTATGTATATACAACTGAGCAGAGATTTTTAGGTGGTTGAGGTCACACAGTACAGATAATGCTTTTTCACACATCATGAATATTTATCAATTCAAAGTCCCAAAGCCGAGTATTTTGATAACCAAGAACACACTACACTGACTCAATCAGGAAGGGAAAAAAAAAAATCCTGCCTTGAGGACAAAAAAATTCATAAAAAACAAAAATGGTAACAGGCCTCTAGATAAAGATATTTGCAGAGTTACAATTAAAATACTGCATTCCCTTAATGCTCAATTTAAAATGAAATATAAAGCAACAGAGTACAGTAAGTATAATGCTTCTAAGAGAATTCATTCTCAGATCTATTAAAATATTAGCAAGGTGTTTCCACTGAATTTAACAATGTATGCCTATAGTAAAGCCAAGAGATGCACACATACATCAATGGTTATCATCAAAATGGAAATATGGAGACATCAGCATACATCCCTCCCTTTGCACTTCCTTCCGCCTCTCTGCAGCCAACCCAATCAATTTTGATGTACCCTGCTCAGAGGTGGTCTAACAATTCCGTGTCCAAGATACTTTTCTATCAATTACAACAAAAAGATATTTACAAATTCGTTGACTCACTAGTACTACTTTTTATCATACATTGTCACCTCAGGACATCTAAAAAGCTTAGATGCTGCAAAATAATAAACACTGTCCCCAATAAACACAGATACTTTATGAAAAATGCACATATAGACTTATGGTTATAATCTAAAACTTTTCTAGATATGGAGATACTAGACAAGAGCCCTTCCCTCCACCCTTCCTCTTCTCCTTCTTCCACTATTTCAGTGACTAAGTACAGAAATACATCCAGCTCCAAGAGGTGGATTAACAAAGGTCACTCCCAGAAGACAGCCCTTCCTATAATCTAACAAAAGGACATTAATAGACTGTTTTACTCCCTCTACTTTTAACACACTTTGGGCATTAGGACTTGTTTGTCCCTTAATGCACAGCAATATTAACTAAAATGCACTTACAATGTTTAGATAGTCTGAATTTGTCTCACGGGCATAGAACCCTTCCCTCTGCACCTCCTTTCCCAGCCCCGCCCGCCACCACCCAGTATACTGACTCCAAGACATCAAGTTGAGCAATTCTATTCCCAAAATACAACCATTCCTATGAATTAAAAGAAAAAAATATTTAAAGGGTGTTATTTTACATCCTTTCTTAACGTATGTTGTGCACTTCTAGACATCTAGACTTTCTAGATGTTTCAAACAAAGACTTAAGTTTGTCAACTATACACACAGCGGCACTGAATCAACTGCACACTTGTAACGGACCATAATCTGGAAGTGTCTTCTGAATCACCATTCTGGACTAGAACCCCTCCCCTTCTCACCTCTATCAACCCAATGGACAAATGTAAGCATCTGCAATGCTTAGAGGGAACTTTAACAATTTCACTTCCACAAGTCATTTTTCAGAAGTCTTTCCTATGAATTTTAACACAAACTGTACAAAATGTATTAGTTTACTAACTCTACTTTGTCATACCCTGGCAACCTCTTTAACATCTAGGAAGACTAGATGTTGCAAAATTAGGACTCGTCCTTTATATACACTATATACACAGCAAAGTAAAACAAAACCCACAGAACATAGGGGACCTCACTATAAACATACTAGTATAGAGCCCTTTGCACTTTCTTCTCTCTCCTCCATGAACCAACACAAACATAATGAGTACTGCTCAAAGAGGCGGTGTGACCATTCCATTTCCAAAAGACAGTTTCATATGAATTTTAACAAAAGGATATCTCCAAAATGTTATTTACTCTCTCTACTTTTAACATACTTCGTGCACTTCTCAACATCTAGAAAGATTAGATGTTTCAAATAAGGACTGAAGTTTGTCCACTAAAGACACAGTAGTGTTGAATAAACTACACACATGTAACAATGGTTATATCTGAAAGTGTCTTCTAAATATGAACATTCTGGTCTAGAACCATTCATTTCTTCCAACTCCTCTCCACCACAACCCAGTGGATGAGTATAGGCACATGTGTCATTTATATGTGGTTTTACTATTTCATTTCCAGAAGTCATTTTCAGAAGACAGCCTTTCTATGAATTTTAACACAAAGTGTACAAAACGTGTTAGTTTACTAACTCTACTTCTGTCATACACTGGCAACCTCTTTAATATGTAGAGACTAGATATTATAAAATTAGGACTCATTGGTCCAAAATGCACACAATATATACAGTACAGCAAAGTTAAATGAAATGCACATAACAAACAGGGCAATAGATAATCTGAAATTTTCTAGTACGCACTAGCAAAACACCTTTTGCAACTTTTACCCTCCCATCTCCCTCAACCCAGTGAACAAGCAATAAACAAGGACAAAGCTCACAGATGTTTAACAAGTCCATTTCCAAAGACTATTTTCTATCAATTTTAAAAAGCTATTTACAAGGTTTTATTCTACTATCTCTACTTTTAAATATGTCAAGCACTTCTAAACATCTAGAAAGTCTAGATATTTCACATAAGAACTTACTTGTCCACTATATACATAGTACTGTTAAATAAAACTGCACACACATAACAATGGTTACAATCTGAGGTATCTTCTAAATACGACCATTTTGGTCTTAAACAATTCCTTCTCCTCACTTCCTTCTCTCCACCACCAATCCAGTAGACGAGTACAGGCAAGTGTAATGCCTAGAGGTGGTTGAACAAATTCATATCCAAAAGTCATTTACAGAAGGCAAACTTGCCTATGAATTCAACACAAAGTGTACAAAATGTGCTAATTTTACTAACTCTACATTGTCATACACTGGCAACCTCTTTAACATCTACAGACTAGATGTTGCAAAATTAGGACTCATTTGTCCATTATATACACTATAGACAGCAAAACAAAATGCATATCCCAGAAAAATGGTTTTGTTTGAGACTGTCCAAGCATGAACACACTAGCATATTATCTTTTGTAGTTCCCTCCCACCTCTTCCAAGCCACTGAACAAGTATAGACAGCAGTATACTGCTCAGAGGTGGTTTAACAATCCCACTCCCCAAAGACAGTATTTCTCATGAATTTTAGCAAAAAGATATGTACAAAGTGATATTTTACTGCTATTTTTCACATACGTCGGGCACTTCCAAACATCTAGACAGACTAGATGTTTCAAATAAGGACTCAGTTTGTCCACTATATACACAGCATATTATTCACAGTTTGAATAAACTGAACATTTCTAACAACAGTTATAACCTGAAAGTGTCTTATAATGTGAACATTCAGGCCTAAAACCTTCCCTTCTCTCCCTCCTCCACTAACCCAGTGGGCTACAATGTTCAAATTTTCAGAAGACA
>NW_004443940.1:31911730-31928818 GCF_000243295.1 Trichechus manatus latirostris | reverse complement strand
CGGGCACCATCTAGCTGTACTGGACTCAGTCTGGTGGAGGCCTTGGTAGCTGTGGACAATTAGCCCTTCGGACTAATCTTTTCCTTGTATCCTGTTCTCTTCATCCTCCCTTGCTCCCGAAGGGATGGAGACCAGTGGAGTATCTTAGACGGCTGCTCACAGGCTTTTAAGACCCCAGACACTACTCACACTTTCTTAAGAATTTTAACATAAAATGTGTAAGTTTACTAATTCTACTTTTGTCATACACTGGCAACCTCTTTGTAACATCTCGAAAGACTAGATGTTGTAACTTATGACTCATTTGTCCTTTGTATATACTATATATACAGAAAAGTAAAACAAAATGCACAAATACAATGGTTAATCTTGTCTCACGCTGTAAACACACTGGCATAGAGCCTTTTGCACTTCCTTCTCCGCCCTCCTCCCCAGAACCAGTGCACAAACACAGTGTACTGCCCAAAGAGGTGGTTCGGCCATTCAAAAATAAAAAAACAGAAAAATAACCCAATATTTTGTGGATTTTAACAAAAAAAATTATGAAATGTGTTATTTTACGACCTCTGCTTTTAACATATACCAGGCACTTAAGAACATTCAAAAAAACTAGGTTATTTCAAAAAAAGTACTTCTTATTGTCAACTATATATACAGTAGTGGAATAAAATGTACGCACAGGACAATGGTTATAACACGAAAATGTCTTCTATATACGACCAGTCTGGCACAGAACCTTCTCTTCTTCCTCACGACCTTCTGCTCCATTTCCTCTAATCCACTGAATAAACGTGGGCGTGTGTCGCTCCTGATGTCCCTTCTACCAGGTGTCTTAACGATTCCATTTAAAGTCATTTCCAGAAGACATTTTTTTTAAACGAATGGACACTTCCTAGACATGTGACTTTCTAACTCTACTTTTATCATACGTCAGCAACCTCTTTACATGTAGAAGACCTAGATGCAGCAAAAGTTTTCTTTTAACATGTTGTGGGGGGTGGGGGGAGTTGAGAGCAGCTTTTTCATATTATATACACAGGCCTTCTATCAACGGCCAGTAAATCTTAAAGGGTGGTGGTCACTTCTTGCTGGTCAAATGTGGTACATTATTGTACCATGTCTCTCTTCCAACAGCAAGGCCTTTATCCAGTTGGGACAGAGCGGTTACCCAAGGTCCCGGCTTCACGAACCTTCAGGGTCCATGGCTTGAGAAGGTGGCTGAGCTCGCGTCCACTTAGGCCTGCTTTCTCGGGCCCACGAGGCCCCTAACGGCCCTGCGCTGAGTTCTTCTCGCTCTGCCACGCCCGCCGCCCGAAGGCGCCGCGTCCTCGGCGACTTGGCAGAGGTTTTGCCGCAGGCTGGGCCCCGAGACCCGGCGTCCGCGGGAATGCGGGCTCAGAAAAGCCATCAGTTCACGGAGGTGGCAGGCGTCACCCCTGCCTCAAGGCCGAGGCCGGGCCGATGGGCAGCCGCGGCGTGGGCTCTAGGTCTCCGCAGGGCAGGGGTCCGTGGCCAGGCCCCCCAGTTTACCAGCCGGCCCTAGGCCAGAGGGCCTGGAGGGCCCCGAGGCCCCTGACGGGTCCGGGGGCTGCTTCTCACCTCGCTCTCTGCCGGAACTCCAGGTTCTCATTTTTAAAAAAAAGAAGAATACAAAATTTGAATACAGAATTAGGGCAGGGCCTTGGAAGAGGACCCTGTGAGTGAGGAGCCTCGAATTTAAGCGTGATGAACCTAAGGGCAGATCTGCCCCTGCCTCATCCGCTGAATACCCGGAGGATCGTTTTTTCGGTGACTGGGCGATTCTGGACGAGGGAGGCTTCTCATGTTTGTGTCCTTGTGTTCCACAGCAGCTGCACTGATTTGCACAGACATTCCATGTTCACGGTGCAGATGTGACAGAACGTGCAAGGAGAGCGACGGCAGGGTGCTTGGCCCACGTTGTTCTGTGAACACACTGGGAGGCTGCAGTCCTGACTTCCGCTCAGTGAAGCAGCAGTGAGGGCAATGTCAAGTCAGGTGAATTCACACAATTTAAGGAAATGACAGGACTGTTTTTAGGTGTATGTTCTAAGTTCCTTGGTGGTGCAAACGGTTAATGTGCTCGCTAACAGAAAGGTTGGAGTTGGTTCACGTCCACCCAGAGGCACCTCAGAAGAAAAGCCTGGGGATCCACTTCTGGAAAACCAGCCAGTGAAAACCCTGTGGGGCACGTTCTCGGTTTTAATAACTAGCTTTACACTTTTAAACATTTTGCTTTTACTCATTTATTTTTAGTTTTCATTTTCGATTGAGAACTTACCAGAAACGTAATAAAGAATGGAGAAGTGAAAGCAGCAGAAGATATGCCACAGACTGCTAACAGCTTGTGAAGATGAAACACTGAAAAACACAAATCGGGCCGTTTGGACAGCGGCCACGCCTGGCCAGGTAAACCCAGCGCTCACGGGTTGAAGTGACCAGAAGACCGTGCGTGGGAGGACACACCTCGTGTGTATGAGTCCTGCACTTTCCTACCACCGCGTTCTCACACATCATACACCAGCCACCCACTCCTCGACCACGGTCTGTCAAACTGCAGGGGTGCTGGGGGACAGGCTTTGGTGTGCCCTGATTCTGTCTGGGTAGGGGTAACCTCCGAGTGCCCTGGCCTACCAGATGCAGCATCAAGGGTCCGTTGCCCATCGTATCCACGTCCCTCACGGGGACCCAAGCAGACAGGGGAGTTAGCTTCCCTGCCTATTCCATCTACTTTCCCCAGAGCCAGTGGGTGTCCTTCTGACACAGCCAAACTGAGGCGCAGAGAGGGAATGAGCAGAAGGCAGATGAGTGTGTCCCACCCTACAGCAGAGGCAGCCCCAAAGTCACACCCGGTTTGCTTGGGATGCTGAGGCGGGGGAAGAAAGACCTCTGTCCCACCCCCCTGCTTCAGGTGAGGGGTACCAGCAAGAGGCGTTCAGAGCTGCCAAGCCCTCTGTCCTGGCCAATGTGACAAATGAGGACAGTTGCAGGTAGATATCTCACCCAACACCAAGATGGCAAACATGGCCTCATTGAGATAGATCCCCATTTTACAGATGAAGAAACTGAGGTTCAGAGAGTTTAAAAGCGCTTTTCCCAGGGTTGCATAACTAGTAGGTAGTAGAGCCAGGGTTCGTACCAGGGCTTCAAACTGGTTCATTCCAGTTTGAACCCCTGCTGGGAATTTCCATTTCTACCCCAGATATACTGAATCAGAATCTACATTTTAACAAGATCCCCAGGTGATTCTTACATATCTAAGGTGGAAAAGAAATTCTCAACAGGTGTTCAAAACGGGATGAACCGGTTCAATGCCCTGGTTTGTACCCAGGTGCAGGGTCGTTATATCTCAAGGCTTAGAGCCTGCCAAGTTTTTAGTTTTTTTTTGAACATTTTATTGTGATTTGGGTGAAAGTATACGAGCAAATTAGTTTCCCATTCAACAATTCATACACATTTGTTTCACGACGTTAGTTGCAACTCTGTCAATGTGACTTGCTCCTGGAGTTTCCCGTTTCCATTCACCCATCTCTCCTGCCTCTTCCGGCCTTCTCATCTTTGCTTTTGGGCAAATGCTGCCCTTTTGGTCTCACGTGGTTGATTGTTCCGAGAAGCACGTTCCTTACGGGTGGTACTGTTCACTTTACAGGCCTGTGTACTGTTTGGCTGAAAGGTGATCTCCAGGAGTGGGTTCAGTTCCAGGTTTGAAGAGTATCTAAGGGCCATAGCCTCAGGAGTTCCACCAGTCTTTTTTTATGAATTTGAATTTTGTTCTACATTCTTCTCCCACTCTGTCCAGGACCTTCTACCGTGACCCCACTTAGAGTGGTTGGTAGCGGTAGACGAGCACCATCCAGTTCTTCTGGTCTCAGGCTAGTGGAGGCTGTGGTTCATGTGGTCTGTTAGGCCTTTGGACTAATTATTTCCTTGAGACTTTGATTTTCTTCATTCTTCTTTGCTCCAGGTGGGAAGAGATCAATAGTTGTATCTTAGATGGCCACTCACAAGCTTGTAAGACCCCAGTCAGTACTCACCAAAGTAGGATGTAGAACATTGTCTTTATGGACTATGTTATGCCAATTCACCTACATGCCTCCCAGACAATGGTCCTAAGCCCTCAAGCTCACTGACTCAGTCCCTCGAGATGTTTGGTTGTGGCTAAGGAGTCTTCATAACTCTGCCCCCACGTGCTCTACTATACCAATGGATATGTTTGCAGCACATACAAATGCATATGTAGAAATATCCTCTGCCAAACCTATACACAGAGCCTGCCAACTTTTTAAAGATTTTGCAGAAATGTAAAAGACTTGAATAGGAAAATAACATGGACTCCAAAAGAAAAAGAAAAAGCTATAATGTCAAAATTAATAAATGTTCAATTAAATGCCTGAAAACCATAGTCATTTTTACTAATTGTTACACTTAGCATTATACAAAAATCCCTCACACAATAATATGTAGATTAGATTTTTTTCACATTCCAAGAATTCCTGAGTTTGCCTGATGATTGCAGAGAAACCAACTGTATATTAAATGAATTATACATAGTCAATAACATCAAAAGCAAAATTAAAAAAGCTCTTTCAGAAGTTTTATATTGTTAAAAAAAAAAAACCTCTAAAATCCAAATATGGTGCATTTAATGTAGATACAGGTATATCTGGAGTCCCTCAGCTACTAACCAAAAGGTTGGAGGTTCAAGTCCACCCAGAGGTACTTCAGAAGAAAGGCCTGGCAATCTACTTCCAAAAAATCAGCCATTGAAAACCCTATGGAGCACAGTTCTACTCTGATACACATGGGGCTGCCATGAATCAGAATTGACTGCATGGCAACTGGTTTGGTTTATGGGTGTATTTTAGTATGTACAAAAGGACAGGGGTGGGGCGTACTCTACAAGAAAGCAGACCTACCGCCTTGGAGACCTTAAAATGGCTCTGCCCTAGTCGGCCTGCTCTCGAATCCAGGCTCCCTCTGCCTGAAGTAGGAGCGAAGGCCATTTAATAGGTCCACAGGGAAATGAATCCTCTGCGGAGAATGGGTTCTATTATAACGCAGCCACACTCATTCATTCACTCACCAGAGCTTCACTCCCCATGACACCTGATACGTGCAGTGCTGCAGTACATAATCTCCACTGTTATGAGGGAGGTGAGAAGCTTCAAACACAGACAGGCTTCAGGTGGAATTTTCAGAACGTCTATCAAGAGAACCAGTGTGGTCTGGGAGTCAGAAAACCAAGTCATCCTGTTGGTGCTATCACTCGTCGGCTACCGAGACAAGTCCTTCTACTTCGTTGGCCCTTGTTTTCCTTATTTATGAATTATAGGACGTGACTGACATGAGACTGAAGGACACCTGACCTTTAAAGTTCTTTTATTCTGTACTAACAACATACACACCTCTTTGTGAATGGGTATGATTCTCAGAATCAAATGGTGAGCTTTAATAAGCTGATGATAACAGTATTTTGAGGTTCAATTTAAAAATATAGAGGCCATACAGGGTAAGCATTACGAACAGACTCTGGAGCTAGACTGTGGTTCTGAATCTTGGTGACTGAGACTTTTGGGTGACTTAACTTCATCTTCCTCACCCGTAAAATGGGGCTAACAGCTCTTATCACGGAGAGTTGCTGCTGTAGTTAATCTGAAACATTTATACTATAATACCTGGCACATATAAACGCACAGTAAATGTTGATGTTACTGTTTCTAACTTTTAAAATCTGTTTCAAAATTTTGTAAGTTCAATTCCCTCCAGTAAGGTCTGTGTCATGGAATAAAAGATATAAGATAAAGTTTAAACCCAAAGACTTTTTCAATCTGCAGGCTCTGTGATTAAAATGGTTCCTGAATTTCAAATAACGATAAATTAAAACCCCCTGGTCAGATCTGGCAACTAAATCAGTATCTCCAAAATGCAATAATATTCTTGTAAGTTTTAGAATGTCATATCATCTACCTTCAGTCAGGGAAATGTAAAACTATAAAACAAACCTCACAGAACTATAGACATTATGATGTCCATCATAATCTTAAATGGTTAAGAGACTAAGAAATTGAAAAAATATTGTTAGTTCATTCTTTTAGCTAGTCTTCTATATCAGTAAACTACAGCTCGTGGGCTAAACCAGGCCTTCTGCTGGTTTTTGTAAATAAAGTTTTATTAGAACACAGCCACACTCATTCATTTACATATTTATATTTTGTCTTAGTTATCTAGTGCTGCAGTAAAGAGAAATACCACAAACGGGGGGGCTTTAAAGAACAGAAGTTTATTTTCTCACAGTTCAGGAGGCTACACCCCTGAATTCAGGGTGTGGCTCTGGGGGAGGTCCTTCCCTCTCGGTAGCCCCCTAGCTCCTTAGCATTCCCCGGAGTCTGTTTCCCCCTTTGTATGCCTCTGTGTCTGTTCTGGAGCCCTGGTGGCTTAGTGGTTAAGAGTTCAGCTGCTAACCAAAATGTGGGCAGTTTCAATCCACCAGCTGCTCCTTGGAAACCCTATGGGGCAGTTCTACTCTGTCCTATAGGGTCACTATTAGTTGGAATCGACTGGATGGCAAGATGGCAACAGGTTTTTTTTTTTTTTCTTTTGGTTTATATAATATATATTATATATATAATATCTCTATAGTATTTTCTATTTACTACTATAGGGTTGCTATGAGTCGGAATCGACTTGACAGCAACGGTTTTAGAGTGGGACAAAGAGGATGGATAGGAGACAGGCGTGCAAGTGAAATTTCATTGTAGTTTTAAAATATTATGTAAATTTGAAACATTCCTTTCCCAGAAGGAAGGAAGAGAGGACGAGAGGGAGGGAGGGAGGCAGTCAGGGGAGGAGGGAAGGAAGACAGCGTCTGGTACTTCATAAGTATTCCATAAAGTGAATTGCTAATTTGGTTGCTTGACATTTTTTCTGATGAATGTCAGGAAAATGTAAAAAAAAAAATGTTTATATAATACATAAAAATATGCTCTGAAAATCTTTACACAGGACAAGAGTCTGTAGATTTAAAAATAAAAAACCTTCTACACCAGTGTGTTCCTCGTCCCAAAATTAACCGCTTATTAATAGTTTTGTGTGTAATTATTTAAAAATAGAAGTGGGATTGTATTATATATTGGGTTTGCAACTGTTTTTCATTTAAAATTTCTTGAAGCTCTTCTGGTGTTCGCAAACCTAGGTTGGCCTGATTTTGTGTAACTGATGCCTGGCGATCCATGGTAGGATTACACCACAATTTACTCAACGTCTTCCCTAGTGGCAGGCATTTGGATTCTTGACAGTCTTTCTCTTTGTGCATATGTGTGCGTATTTCTGTCGGACATGTTCTTAGAAACGAATCTGCCAGCTTGAAGGGTGCATACTTTAAATGTTCACTTGGTTGTTGGTAGGTGTCGCTGAGTCGGTTCTGACTCACAGCGACCCTACAGGACAGAGAAGAACTGCCCCATAGAGTTTCCAAGGAGCGCCTGGTGGATGTGAACTGCCGACCTTTGGTTAGCAGCTGTAGCTCTTAACCACTACGCCACCAGGGTTTCCACACTGTTCGTAGACACTGCCCCATTGCGCTCTGAAGATGCCAGTTTATAATCTCCCCAACAAAATATTTCCCCATCCTTCAGAAGAAAATTAATACAAAAATCACTGTAAAAATTTTAGATGTGTTTTTCAAGTTAAATCACATTTCAGTAACACAGTACAGAAACATGTCTTTGATTTTAAAAAGATGACGCGTTGAAATTCGCACCCGCTGAAGTGCAGAGCTGCTCTTGTGACTAGGGATCATAGCCTTCAGCTATACAGTATTTAATTTGCAGCTTTTCACGTAACCTTTGAAGTCAGTTTTATGAAGAGGTCACAATACTCACTGCAGAGAGGATCCTTAAACACTGATAAAACCTGGCTCTAACACAGGCACCTCCTGGCTGTGATGCCAGCCACACTGAATGTGTTGACTACGTACTGGGAAGACAGGGATGAAATACAAAGAGGAGCATGTCAGTGATTTCATGTAAATTATTTAAGGGGAAACGATTCCAGTAACAGGGCAATGAACCACATTTCTACATCCTCAGTAGCAGCTTCTACACTTTTTCTTTCTTTTTTCTCCTTTCTCTCTCTCTCTTTCTTCTAAATCCAACTGAGAAATTATCTGGCAATAGTAAACTCAAGGAAACTCTACTCATCTTAAGTTTTTGAATAAACAACTAGGGAGACCTAAACTGGTTGGATAATGTTGTTGCTGTGAGCTGTCGAATCGATTCCAACTCATAGTGACCCGATACGACGGAGCAGGACTGGCCCACAGGATTTCCTAGGCTGTAATCTTTTATGGAAGCAGATTGTAAGGTCTTTCTCCCATGGAGAAAGGTTTTCTACTGCAGTCAATCACTGAATGATTGCCCCGAACTCAAAGAAAAAGGAAGACCAAAGAAATGATGCATTCAAATTGTGTTGTCGGCAAAGAATATTGAATATATCAGGAACCTCCAGAAGAATGAACAAATCCGTCTTGGAGAAAGGACAGCCAGAATGCTTCTTAGAAGTGAGGATGGTGAGACTTAGTTTCACTTACTTTGGACACATCATCAGAAGGGACCAGTCCCTGGAGAAGAACATTATGTTTGGTAGAGGGTCAGAGAAAAAGAGTAAGACCCTCCGTGAGACTGACTGACAGTGGCTGCAACAATGGGCTCAGACACAGTAACGATGGTGAGGATGCTCCAGCACTGGGCAATGTTTTGTTCTGTTACACAGAAGGTCACCACGGGTCGGAGTCAACTGGAGGGTACTTAACAAGAACCACAAGAGAAGGTACTCCTACGAGGATGCTGAGGTGCAGAGAGGTTGAGTACTTTGCTGGAGTCTCCCAGTGACGTGCTAGCCCCACCGTCAGCTTCCAAAGCCATAGCGACTGACTTTGAGCACAATACTCCACAGCCTTCTGCCCAGAAGAAAACGTCATCTCAAACCTCAGTAACAAGCTGACATCAGGAAGACAGCTTCATCAGAAACCACAACCTGGACGCCTTCTCTTGTGCTATCTCCCAGGCACTGTATCGCTCCATCTCATCCTCAGTCCTGCACTTGCTTCAGCCAACACTAGGGTCAGCCACATGCTTCCTCCAGCTTGAGTCACTGCGCCCAGCTGCTGACAGCACCCATTCCCTCCAGGAGCCTCTTCTGGCCGTCCACTCTGCACGCCTGCGATGGCAAGACCAATTTTTCAAGGGTACATTTTTGCCTCAGCTTTCCTCAGCTTAAATTCTACAATTGCCTCTAGGTCTAAAAACCAAGGCCCTGCACTGACTGGTGGCTTCACGTCACCAAATTTTCCCCCCATTACTGTCTCTGCCCAACAGGAGCACACCTCTCCCCCTGTCTCCTTCGCTCCTATGCCCCCACCAGCAGTCTGCCCTCGCTTCCTTCTCTCCTCGAAAACAAATACATAAACAAGCTCAGCCGCTGTCAACCCTGACTCATGGAGTCCCTGGGTGGCACCCATGGTTAACATGCTCGGCTACTCACCAAAAGGTGGGGGAGGTTTGAGGTCACCCAGAGGCGCCTCAGAAGAAAGGCCCGGTGATCAGCCACTGAAAACCCTTTGAAGCACAATTCTCCTCTCTCCCCAAGCCTCTGCTTATGCTAAGCTCATCCTCCAAAACCAGGACCAATTAAAGTGCCATTTCCTGTGAGTGGTCTTCCCCCAGGGCCAGGCACACAGAGCGTCCTCGGTGAGTACTTCAGGATTTGACAACACAAACAAAGCGTGTAGAACATCCAATACTTAAGAAAACAAAAAAAGCTATTTCTGGGGGAAAAAGAAGTACCCTCTTCTTGTTTTGCTTTCCTTCCTTGACCCCACATTCACAAATACACACAATTCTTCCAACCCCCCAATCCCAGCAAGTTTAAACTGCCATTTTCTGGGACAAAGGTCACTTGCTCAGCTACCGATAAATAAAAATTCACAAGCATCTCCAGGAAAATCAATACAGGTACTAAAAAATCTAAGTTGATAATAAATTTTAGTTCCCTTTGCACATACCTCAGGAATGTCACTATCTACTAGAACCACTGTAAAATCAGATATTTCAGAAGGGTATTGATTTTGCCACTGAAGTGTGACTAAAGAGATAAATAAACTGCTCTCGGGGTCAATCGATCCATTTATCTTTACTGTTATTTTATAAAGAGTCAAAGTAGCAGAAACTTTGACAAATAAACGTTATCATGAAAGCAATATTTGCTGACATAAGGATCTGAAGGAAAAAAGAACAGACGGTTCTGCTACCTGAGAGCCTCACAGCTGGTTTAAAATTTGTGCACTTTTTTTTTTTTTAAATATAATTTTTTTTTTAAATTGTGCTTCAGGTGAAAGTTTACAGAGCAAATTCATTTCTCATTCAACAATTTATACACAGATTGTTTTGCGACATTGGTTACAATGCCCGCGATGTGACAGCACTGTCCCCCTTTCCACCCAGGGTTCCCCGTGTCCCTCTGTCCAGTTTTCCTGTCCCTTTTTGCCTTTCCTCTTTGCTTTTGGTCAGGTGTTGTCCGTGTGGTCCCCTATACACGACTGAACCAAGAAGCACGTTCCTCACGTGGGTTATTGTTTGTTTTATAGACTTGTCTAATCTGTGGCTGAAGGGTGAACTTCAGGAGACGTTGGAGCACTTTTAATAATAACCACCAACGTAAAAACATCCTCTACATGATTCACGGAGGTCAATTCTGAGCCACACGGTCAAGAAAATTAGGGGCCACAAATCCTTGCGAGATAGAAACAGAGGACAATTCTTTTTTTTTTTTTTTCTATTTTATCTGAAAGTAACTGCTGAGTCCCCAACGCAGGCAGATGTCTTCTAATATTCCGAAGGTGTGTTTGGAAACTGCACGGCTACTTGTGGTCGTCAGGTGCTGTGGAGTTGGTTCCGACTCATCGTGACCCTACGTACAACAGAACGGAACACTGCCTGGTCCTGCGCCATCCTCACAATCGTTGCTATGCTCGAGCCCATTGTTAACAGCCACTGTGTCAATCTATTTCATTGAGGGTTTTCTTCTTTTTCACTGACCTCTGGTGACGCAGTGAAGAAAAGCTTGGCTGCTAACCAAAAGGCTGGCAGTTCGAATCCACCAGCCATTCCTTGGAAACCCTATAGGGCAGTTCTGCTCTGTCCTGTAGGGTCACACTATGAATCAGAACTGACTCGACGGCAATGGGTTTTGTTTCGGTTTGCCTACTTTACCAAGCATGATGTCCTTCTCCAGGGACTGGTCCCTCCTGATCACATGTCCAAAGTACGTGAGATGAAGTCTCACCATCCTCGCTTCCAAGGAGCATTCTGGCTGTGCTTCTTCCAAGACAGAGCTAGTGAGACTTTAAAAACCAGAGTGGGGTGTGCTCTGAAGCAGCTTGTTAAAGCTTTGCTGTTAAACCATACCACACCAATAACCACTTAACCGCATCGCAAGGATCCCGTAAAGATTTCAATGCAAGGCCACAGAGAACCCACGATGTTATGGCTGCAATAGGGGATGTAGGCTCCAAAGGAATTTTAATTCGAGTAGAGGAAAAGTGGGAACCTGTGCAGATGCTGTAACTTACCACGAGGAATTACGCTGCAAGAAGGTTTCACTGCAGTTGTGTGGAGGAGGTGTTACCATCTCGTGATGAGATAAAACAGTGGTGAGGAAGGCACGGGGGCTGAGACTGAAATTTCAGAACAACAACGACTTCACTTAAATGACCAGACCCCAGGGACACGCACGGCTTTCCTGATGCAGAGCTTGCTAACAGACTGGAGACTTGGCTTAGATGACCGCAGAAAGGGCCGTCAAACTTTAAAAAAATTCCAGTGCAAACCTGCAGCTCCCAGATACCAGCCTTTCCTGCTCCTGTTTGGGGTGAACTACCCAGGGCCCACTCAGGAGCTCTTCCTCTCTCCTTCACACAGACCACTGCTGCCTTCAAAGATCCCTGCCCAGAGAGATTCTTTTCAGGGTCCTGTTGGAGAAGAGCCCACTTAGCATTTGGCGAGGCAGCTAAAAAGAGGGGCTCTCCTATGGGCTGGCACGTGCCCGGCAGGACACAGCGGGCACTTGATATAACGTTATTTACTGACTGAAAGCGTCTGGGTGGCCAGGCCCGGCCTGGGCTTCACTGAAGGTCACGGGATGTTGGCAATGTGGTTCGAATAGCTGCTAAAATGACCCTGGGCAGGGAGAGTGCGGCAGCCACGGGTACATTCAAAGGGGGCAGTGCCCAGGACGAGAGGCTGTCGGGCAGGCTTGGACAAAGCCCATGGAATAGCTGGGGCACAGTCTCGTGGTGCCTGGTCACTAGAAAAAGTGCGTGGAGCTGACAGTGCTACTTAATTTACTCCTTCTCTTAAAGAGCTAAAAGTGCCGGATTCGCCAAAGACTCACGGAAACGTGTGCCCCTCTCTTTGTGCAACGTCCTGCCGTTTCATTTGAAGAAGCACAACTTGCGCGTATGCCTGTGTGTGTGCGTGCATGTGTGTGCACACATACGTGTGTGTACACGTGCAATCGGCTATGAACTTACTGCAGTAAGTCTCCTCGATATTATGACACTGAAGAAACAAGGGATTATCTTGGATGGGCTCTTCTCTGCTTTCTTTCCCCCAAACCTTTTGGCCATCCTGGAATTGCCTTCCCAGTGCACTGCCTCTGATTATTTGAGCCGCTTATTCTCCTACCTTGGATCTCATCTACACGTGGGTTGCAAAGCGTGTCTAGAGAAATTCTAAGCAAAACCCAGCAGACCGGGGCTTCGTCTGGATGCTTGAGCTGCGAAGCAATCTGTGTTCCTCCCCTATGTTTGTGTTGTTAGCTGTCATCAGGTCGGCTCCACCTCACGGTGACCTCACGTATAACAGAACGAAACGCTGACCGGTCCTGTGCCATCTTCACGATCACTGGTGTGTTTGAGTCGATTGTTATGGAAGCTCATCTTCCAGCACGACACTGGACAACATTCTGTTATGATCCATAACGTTTTCACTGGCTAATTTTCAGAAGTAGATCACCACACCTTTCCTCCCACTCTATCTCAGTCCGGAAGATCTGCTGAAAGCTATCTACCAGGAGTGATTCTGTTGGTATTTGAAATACCAGCAGCGTAACTTCCAGCATCACAGCAGCATGCAAGCCACCACAGTACAACTGACAGAAGGGTGGGAGCCCGCTTTCCAGTAGGATCTGCCAAACCTTGTCGGCTCTGCTAAACCCTTGCTCTCCACCCTCTCCCCCTGAGCAACAGGACATCTCCACTTGGATGCAGAGCAGGTGTTTCAAACTCAACAAACACAAAAGTGAACTCATTAACTTGACACCTCTCCCCTACCCTGCTTTTCTTCAAGTGCTCCCTATCTCAGGGAATGGCACCACCATGCCAGACATCTGGAAGTCAACCTCAACTCCACCCTCATTTCAACTCCCCATCCACCTCATTACCAAGTCTTTCCAGACACCTCTTCTCTCTGGATGCCCCTCTCCTGTCCTGGAGTATCTAGTCTAGCTCACACTGCCCTTACTCCTCATTTCATGCCTGCATCCAGTCCTCCCCAGTGGATTCTGTTACTGCAGCCAGAGCCATCTTTCTAAAACACCCATCTGATCGTGTCCCTTCCCTGCTTGAGACATCTGGGTGGATGTGCCCTTAGAATGAAAGGCCAACTGTTTGCTACCGCTAAGGCATATCATGATCTGCCCCCCATCCCGGTTTGCCTCTCCTAACCCCCATAACTACCCCCCATTCCAGCATCTTTCAGCCCTCACCGACGCTGCCGGGCTGTGCACATGTTTTCCCTCTGCTTCCTCTCATCCTTTAAAGTCTCCGCCTGGATGTAAGTTTGTTCTCAAGTCTGAACAGAAGTTCTTCCTGCATGCTCCTCTGCGTGGTGGGCATTAATACTGTTGGTATGTCTGGAGGTATATTGCTCATGACTGTTCAAACTGTAAGCTCATGTGCTAAAAAAAAAGTATAAACTTCAATAAACAGTACAAAGCATTTATGGCCCTATAAATTTTTAAAATCTGGAAGTCATATGCTACAATTCCTATTGATTTGTTATATAATGGAGGAACTATATTTTCTCTTTTATAGACAGAGAAATTGATCACTTGCTTAAAATCAACGAATGATAAATTTTAATTTCCAGCTGGCCACTCTTCCCAGCGATACGTTTTAAATGCATCGCTATTAAATGCCTTCTTAAGTACGAGCAGCTTACTACTTGTTTGAGTATATTCCACTCAATTGTTGAGCCAGCTCAACAATGCAGGTGTATCTCATTTTGCATGACAGGCATATTTTTTAAACTGCATGCAAACTGAATTTTTTGTGAATCAAAGTTGATTTTAAATGGCCCATTTGAGGAAATTCTACAGTAATTCCATGTTCAAAGGGAAGAATCACCTCCTAATTTAACTTTCCTGAGTAATCCAGACTTTCATAATTGGATTTCATTATGGTAATATTATAAAGTAATTAAATTGATTTTAGTCACAAAAGAAAACTGTGATATAAAACATGTACATACACATCACCAGCATCCTACATCATGCAAATACGGAGACAATTAAGCTGTCTGCAAACCCTCTCATGCATAATGAGGGAAGAAATATAGAGAAATATAGGAAAGTTTAGTATTTTTATTCTTCTGAATCCCATTTTATGTACTAATCCCATTTTTTTTAACTCTCAATTTACAACTCCTAACGAAATACAGGGCATTCCATATTGTGGACTAGTTTTTAGAGGCACAAAAATGAGTTTCCTAGGAAAAGATAATCTTGATTTTTCTAAAGAAACATGAGTAAGTAAGTCGTTGCTATGGTACATCAGCAGACGTTCTTGTTGTGTGCTGTCCAGTCGATTCTGACTCATAGCGACCATATATATATGTATATAAAACACCAAACCCGTTGCTGTCGAGTCGATTTTGACTCATAGTGACCCTACAGGACAGAGGAGAACCGCCCCATAGGGTTTCCAAGGAGGGGCTGGTGGATTCGAACTGCCCACTTTTTGGTTAGTAGCCGAACTCTCAACCACTGTGCATATGTATACATACATATATGCATGTATACATATATAAAACACCAAATCCGTTGCCGTTGAGTCGATTTTGACTCATAGCGACCCTACAGAACAGAGAACTGCCCGTAGGGTTTCCAAGGAGCAGCTGGTAGATTCGAACTGCCGACCTTTTGGTTAGTAGCCAAAGCTCTTAACCGCTGCACCACCAGGGATCCATATATATATACATAGCATTTGTATTTCAGCTTATTTCAATGACTCTAAGATGCTATCAACTGTAAGATGAATCACTATTTTGTGTACTAAAAGAAAACAGTCTGCCAATTAAATCAGGACACATAATAGATTGTAAGACATGTTTCAATTTCAGAGAAGATAAAATATGGGGAAATGTGCATCTTGGAATCAATGACATACAGTAATAGACTGTTTTCTGCTGTATTCCCAGCATTCAACACTTGGCAAGAGTAAACACTATAAATATTTTGAGTAGATGAAGGAAAGAATTATTAAATATATGAAATACAATGAAAAAACCTAAATATATTACATATGGAAAATTACCCAATCAAATTTTTAGAAAAGTAGTGGTTGCTTTATATACCAAATTATTTCTTCTTTTAAATTATAGCTCAGGAAATGAGAATCTAAATATTAATAATCTTTTTACAAACTTCCATTAAATAGGTAACTATCAGGTTTAAGACGTGCAAATAAAATCATATACCAATTTGATAAGATTATTCTTTTTTTAAAACTAGACTTTATAACCATTGTCCCTTCATGCCATTCTTACACAACCTGCAGTAGATTTCCCCTCCACTTTTTCACTTGAAGCACATGACTTACATCAGACCTCGATTGCAGAGCTGGGGCCTTTTAACCTGACAGAACAAACATCCCTTAGGCTTGCGTCTTGAGTCATGTCATTTGAACAGGAAAATGCCCTGTTTTACAATTGCCAACAATCTGCTGATGCTGCCGATTACAATTCTGCTTTCTAAATACGTTCTATGAGCAGTTTTTCTTCTATTGTATTTATCTTCTCTAGCTGACATCATTTGAAGATATTTCCAACAGAGAGTACTTTTACAAACAAAAAAAGAACTCAGTAACATCTTGTCTCGTGCTTAAACTTGCTAAGTTGCAGTCAATCGTTTTACATATCTTCTTGGCTACTTTTAGCTCCATTTGAAAACCCTCCTCTTTCCTTCTTCACTTGCGCTGCCCTCCTGGGCTCGTGATTCTGAAACTGGAGATTGGTTATGTCGCTTCCGAGAGTCTCTACCACCTGATACTACTGGGAACAGAAGCTACAAACCTCCCGAGCCTCGATCTGCACGTATGAAGGTCGGACTGAGATAAACCTGTATGTTCTCTGTATGCTTGACCCACCCACTGCTGTCGAGTCGATTCCGACTCATAGCAACCCTGTAAGACAGAGCGGAGTTGCCCTGTAGGGCTTCCAAGGCGGTATCCAGTGGAGCGGCCGGCGGGTTCCAACCACCAATCTTTTGGTTAGTAGCCAAGCGCTTTAACCAGTGCGTCACCAGCGCTCCTTGTATGCTCAATACACAATGCAAAATACGGTCTGCACCTCTGGAGGATACCTAGGCAAGGGCATTGTGTTCTATCTTTACAATAAAATGCACATCTCCCATTAAATGGAAATTCCTTCATTTCTAAAGGTTGAACAGGACGGGGTACTTGTAAATGAATTCCACTTGGTTAAATTTAGGCTGCAGGAAAAAAAGTCCTATCCAAAAATACACTCTGGCTTGGGTCTCTTCTCATTTGATTTTGCATTAATTTATTTTACACCCTTTCCTCTGCACAGCTTGTGAGACAAGCACCAGTTGATAGGACAATGTCTCCAATCTCGGAAACTTGACTGAGCTCTTAGTCTTTGTCTCTGTGGTTGTTAACTAACAGAGGGCTTTCCGTTTATAGACACAGTCTCAGGGCAAAGCAATATTGGTAGCCTT
>NW_004443940.1:31906576-31910573 GCF_000243295.1 Trichechus manatus latirostris | reverse complement strand
CACCCCTCCCATCCCTGGTAACCAACAAGAATTGTTACATTTTGCGTGTGAACTTTTTCATTGGTTTTTACAATAGAGGTCTCTTACAATATTTGTCCTTTTGTGATTGACTTATTTCACTCAGCATAATGTCCTCCAGTTTCATCCATGTTATGCGATGGTATTGTTTTGACACCTTTTATTCATTGTTCTGTTTCTTCAAGAATCAACTCTGCCTTTGCCTCTTTCCCCAGACTTCCCTGGAGTCCTTCCTCACCTTCGGGGAGGAAAAGAAGGTCCTGGATGAGCACAGCCAGTTCTAGGAGCTTGTCACTTCCAAGACTCTGTCTGGGATACTAACACATTCTGCTTGGTCCTCTTTCTCCGGAGGCTTTTAGGTGCTGGTCACAGCCCTTCCCACGTGGCCAGTGCCTCCCGGTGTCACTCCCCATGGCTGGGCCCCTGACTTGCCTCCAGGATGATGCCCAGGTGCCCGGCGCCCCACTGTCATGCCCCCCTCTGCTCCGCTCGACCCTCTGCTGCTGCAGCTGGGTTCTTCCCTGTCTCTCACAACCCTTTGGGCCCCCGTCTGGGGCAGTCACTCTCCCTCATTTCCTCCTCCCACCTCTCTGCCCCCTCAGCCTCCACTGGAGCTGTGGCAACCCAGAACCACACCACCCATAGAGCAGTACTCGCGGGATGAAGCTGTACTGCCTTCAGCTTGTGGACCATCTAATGACAGCTCATCCAGGAGGCTGCTGCTCCTCTTTCTCCTTGTGCTGCCCAGATCTTCACGGAGCTGCTCTGAAGATGCTTGCTCAGCGTCCTGCTGGCCTAGCCCTGCCCTTGGAGGAAAACGGCCAATGGAAACTTACCTGACAGCCCTCTTGGTAGGGATGACCTTCACACCTAAGTCACCTGTGTACCAGGTTCCCGTTCTCCATCTGACGGCTCTCACCCGCCCCTCCTACTCTCCCTTCCTCGCTCTCATACCCACAAAGAGAGTTGGTTCACGCATTTCAGTATATTGGTACAAACAATAACGCAGGGCTTTTGTTTCAATTTTGTATTTTAAAAACTATAACTGATATTCATGAGTTTAATTTAACTGTCTACTTACTAGCAGCCTTGCTTGTTAAGGGCTGCAATAAACCAGCTGAAAAATTAAGTGCTCCACTTCTTCACATCCTAAGTGATCCATTATTTTAAGAGTCCCGTTATTATGGCGGATTCAGCTGGCACTCACGCCGGCAGCACCGAGCCTAATGAATCCATTTGGTATTCATACACATGTTCTCATGCATCACGCCCTCCACTGCCAGAGCAGAGTCATTCTCATTGGGTGTTCTTATTACATCCTGTGTTTGATAAATAAGCTGGTAATCTTCCCTCTGCACAACAGAAGGATATTAAACAGATAAATAAATAAACCAGGCCCACCCGGCAATCCCACGCCTGGGTGTATACTCAGAACCGAGATCAGGAACTCAAGTAGGCACCTGCACACCGATGTTCGTCGCAGCCCTGTCTGTAAGAGCCAGAAGGCGGAAACAACCCAAACAAGCATCAACGGATGAGCGGGTAAACAAAGCGCGGTGCGCACGGAAACGGAGCACTTCTCAGCCATAAGCAGTCAAGCTGGAAACAGGCTGCAGGTTAAGCTGAGCCCTGAACCGTTGGCACCACGCAGTGACTCCTGGCTAGGCTGTGTTGTCGTGTGCTGTTGAGTCAATTCCAACCCACAGCGACCCTACAGGACAGAGCAGAACTACCCCATAGGGTTTCCTAGGCTGTAATCTTTACCGGAGGAGATGACTAGGTCTTTTCTCTCATTGAGCCGCTGGTGGGTTTGAACCACCAACCTTGCAGTTAGCAGCTGAGCGCTTAACCATTGGGTTACTGGCACTCCTGGCTAGGCTATAATACCAGTTAGTTATTCAATCAAACACTAATCTAGGTGTTGCTATGAAGATATTTTGTAGACTTGGTTAGCATATACAATCTCTTGACTGCATGTAAAGGAGATTATCCTGGATACTCTGGGGGGGCCTGAGCCAACCATTTGAAACGCATGAAGAACAAAACAGGTTTCCCTGGAAAAGAAATTCCACTTGGGGACTGCGGTGTCAGCTGCCACCCAGCAGTTTCCAGCTGCCCTTCCTGATGGCCAGTCCTACGGCTTCTGGACTTGCCTAGACAGCCCCACAATTGTGTAAGCCAACTCTTTGTGATAAATCTCTCTCTCATGTATGTATGTTTATACGCATGTATGTATGTATATATGTTTATCTCCTACTGGTTCTGCTTCTCTGCTGGAACCCTAACAGACACACCATTTAACAACTGATGAGCAGCTATCACATGACAATACTGTGCTAAGCACTCTCACCTGTTAACGCACAGCAAGTCAATGACACACCGCACGCCACGCAAATACCGGATGCTCTGTGTCCTTTAAAATCAACCTCCTTCAGTCTAATTCTAACAATACACTCAACTGTACCCTCATATCCTATCTTCCTTTTTTTTGTAATTTAGGTCTCCTTTTATCCTTAGCCCCTTCAGGACTGGTGGTATATATAGCTACCACTTAACTTTTTATACCTCTGGGGTTCCACGGGAAGCTACTGTTCCATTGACAGTATGTGCTGCCGGCAGGCAGGGCCCCATATAACAGTTTGAAACGGAAAAAACATGCATGTGCCCCAAATGACTGTTTTTACAGGGTATTGTATGAGGCAGTGCTGAATCGGTCCATTTTGGGTAGGAAAAACCATGAATTTTGAAAATTTTTTATTTGGTACACATACGTACCTCTGGACTCTGGGAGAAGAATTTGTGCTTACAAGGGATGCACATATGTACCTCTGGACTCTTGGGGTACAATTTGTGGAATGAGCCATCAAACAAAAACCATACTACCTACTGAGAATTTAGACATGTTCAGTGATTCGGCACGCCCTCCATTATTGACAACACATAGTACCAACAAAAAACTAAAAGGAAAAAATGACTGGGTCATGAAAGGTAAGACAACCTTCTTTCCTCCCCATATATCTGAAGTCACTCATATATTTACCACGTCACTGATAAAAAGATGTTAAAATATTATGTAAAATCTGTGTAAGCTGCCTAACACTTGCCCAACGCTGTTGTACTGTGCATGATTTTATCATTTTACATAATTACAATTTTATCATTTCACATAATTAATAAGTTCATGCAAAACTCAGTCATTCTACATGTAAGATTAAAGTGGTGAGTATTACCAAAATATTATTCCTTAGATACTAGTTTAGAAATGCCTATTCTTCTATTCGGGTTAAATAACTCACGCTCCCTGAGTGCTTCACTGCGAACCGTGCACCCAGGATTGTGATTACTTCACTTGCCTGCCTGGGGGCCTTTTACTATTTATTCATTTTCCTTACCCTAAGTAGCTAAAAATTGGTGTTGTGGATTGAATTGTGTCCCCAAAAGTGTGTGTCAACTTGGCTAGTCCAAGATTCCCAGTATTGTGTGATTGTCTACCATTTTGTCACCTGATGTGATTATCCTATGTGTTGTAAGTCCTGCCTGTATGATGTTGATGAGGTGGGATTAGTGGCAGCTATGTTAATGAGGCAGGACTCAATCTACAAGATTAGGTTGTGTCTTAAATCAATCTCTTTTGAGATATGAAAGACAGAAGCGAGCAGAGAGACATGGGGACCTCATACCACCAAGAAATAAGAGTCAAGAAAATAGCATGTCCTTTGGACCCAGAGTCCCTGCGCTGAGAGGCTCCTTGACTGGGGAAGATTGAGGACCAGGACCTTCCCCCAGAGCCAACAGAGAGAGAAAGTGTTCTTCTGGAGCTGAAGCCCTGAATTCAGACTTCTAGCCTCCTAGACTGTGAGAGAATAACTTCTCTTTGTTAAAGGCATCCACTTGGGGTATTTCTGTTATAGCAGCACTAGATGACCAAGACACCATCCACTTGGGGTATTTCTGTTATAGCAGCACTAGATGACCAAGA
>NW_004443940.1:31890055-31906395 GCF_000243295.1 Trichechus manatus latirostris | reverse complement strand
GACACCATCCACTTGGGGTATTTCTGTTATAGCAGCACTAGATGACCAAGACACCATCCACTTGGGGTATTTCTGTTATAGCAGCACTAGATGACTAAGACAATTGGGTTCAGTCCTCTAATACGAAATTCTGAAATGTTGAGGAATGCTGCTCTTAATATGAAACAACTACTACTTTTTACCAACCACATTCAGCCTTGGGTTCACTGTACCCATCCTTATACCCCTGCAGTCTCTCTCGCATTGTCCTCCTTCCAAGCAGAGGGAATCCTGATTCTTTACTGTCAGTGTTGATCTGAACGGATGAGTACCTGCTTCATCACTATGCAATGCTTACAGCCTATCTTAGGTCTTTAACAAAACTGTCTTGTTTCCACTCAAGTTTCTTATTTATGCTTTCCCATTTTCTCCCATTTCCCATGACAATTTTCAGTCTGCTTTGGCTATTTCACCTTCTGCCTACCGGTCTACCATCAATAGGTCATCTGTCTGCTACGGAGCAGTTGCTAACCCTTCACTCATGTCACTGGTCAAAAGATGTTTAAAATTTTTCTTTCATTTCATGGTAGCATTCTGAGGTGGACACTGACATACAAAATGTGCTGATTTGGACTGAAAAGAGCATAACCACATGCTATGCCCTGCCACAGAAAGGACTCAGTAAAAATACTAGTTACATTACAATGGCCATTCAGGAGAAAAAGCACTGGTAATGCTTGATTGGAAACAGATGTGCTTCTGTTCAGGCAATGATAGAAAACTATCCTCTGATTATTCATTCACTAAGCATTGGTAATTAACATTTTTTATTCTTCATTTGTTTTCGTTCCCAGGTAGATTTTTTAAAACCAGACTTGATTCATAATTTAATATACCACATCCTGTAGTAGCATTTTAATATTGCATTAAAGTACTAAAGGAAGGTCTAGACAGGGGATAGATAAAACAGCAGTGTGTTCCTCCTTCCCTGCCACTGTATTATATTTTAGCATTTTGATCACTGCAAGCACCAAAGAAGGCAACAGAAACACCTGGACGAAACTTGCTAGTTATTGCAAAAGCGCTGTAAACAATCGTCTTCTACGTCACTGGCTATGGGGACCAGCGGGAGTAATGTCTCTCAAACCACAGTGTGAGGAAAACTGTTGCTTCTCCTAAGCGGCTGGTAAGTTTATACTTAAGGACAACACGACTCTTGAAGCCCTTTATGTTGCCCTTTTTACTCTGGCTGCTAGGAAGCTCAGAGCCAATTTACAGACTACTTTTAATCACTATGTAATAAATGTGTGAATTTAGTAAGTCAGCTTATGTCCTTTTCCAGACAAGAAATACACGTGTAGCAGTGTGGCTTGGTGGACTAAGTTAAATATCATCATTTTAGAAGCAGCAGCTCTGCTTGGTTGGACAAAGCGCTTAATTAGAGCTAATATCACATAGTTCTTCACATACTGAGTTAGGGACTCTACAATTCCTTCTTCCCTACCCAAGGTTACGCCGATGATTGGCAAAGTTTAACCAAAGAATCTTAAAAGAAATCTTTTACATAAATGCTAAGGAAGGCATAAAAAATGCTTTTGATTTGTACACACAGTATAATACCCCAGCGCAGTGTCTGAGTCAAAACCGCTGGGTGTGGACGTCCTGGGGTAGAGCATATTAGCTCATGGATTCTGCCAGCTGTTGGAAGCGTTGCCTGTGACAGTGAATCTGCCTGTGTCCCAGGAGGCATCAAGGATCTCTGTGGTTTGTGTGTGGTTACTAGATCTCAGTGTTTTCCAAACATTATTTGATTTGTTATTTCTATGTGCAATGTTTATAAGACTGAGGGTATACCAAGATTTAGTACAAAAAGAAGATTTTTATAAGAAAATGATTCTTCTCAAAAATTCAGTAGAATCTGGAAATTAAGGACGAGCTGCCTCAATAGATCCAACTCGTTTTGCCAACTTTTTGCAGCCATTTAAAGATTTTCACCTTTCACGCTGACACAGACAGGTAGGGCAAAGGTTCTGGACGTGGGTCTGGCTGGACGGCCGGTACCGGCCCCTCTAAAATGTCAAAAATTCCAAGTAGGCAGGTTCAGTAGACTCGTTAGGGGTTTACTGAAGACCAGGCCAGGATTAATACTAAATTTTATTGATCAACACCTGAACTGTATATCAAAGCCGACTGTGAAAGCAGGTGTTATGTATTATTTGCACAATGTTCCTCTAAAAAAATAAGCTGGCCCAGCAGGAACAGCTGCCATCCTCTGGCTGAAACGATGCTGCGTGGTGACTGAACTGAGTTACGGCCGCCACGGGGCTGGAAGGGAAGGCCTGTGTGCCTGGGCAACGTGCACGCACCACAGAGAAAAAAAAAAACAATTAAAGAACCCTGCTCTATTTCTGCTCAGATACGAACTTCCAAGAAGAACTTGGTGTTTGAAAGCAATTTAGCATTTTAAAAGCTCTAGATGGTAAAGGTTAGCTTCTCTGATGATTCATTAACCTGTTGCCGTTGAGTCCATTCTGACTCAGTGACCCTACAGGACAGAGTGGAACTGCCCCATAGGGTTTCCAAGGAGTGGCTGGTGGATTCCAACTGCTGACCTTTTGGTTAGCAGCCGAGCTCTTAACCACTGCGCCACCAGGGCTCCAATGATTCATTAAGACTCTCTGTAGGACTATCTTCCTGAGAGTCGCACAAGGCAGAATTTACTTGCACAAAATAATAACTGGCAGGGGAAAGCTTCCAGATGAAAAAGGAAGAGGGACAGAATCCATCTACAACCAGGATACCAAGCCTCAGAAACAGGATTCCTTGGCAAGCGGACGTTGTTCAGAGATCAATGCACGTAACACGTTGCTCTTTAGCCCAAAGGGGAACAAGGCTACGTTCACTTTACCGAGGAAGAGTGAGTCCTGATTTCTTCCAGTGATCAGCGCTTAAAAGCAAGACCTCTATTTCTCACTGAAAGGAGCTGGCATTCTTACAGGCTCAGGGCAAAAATCCACTGTGGCCCAGGGGAAAATATTTGCCCGTGAAACTAACAATCAAAAGTTGTCCATTTGGCTAAAGTTTTACGCTTGATGACAAACACAGTCCATAAATGTCACTTGATAATTTGCATTGGTAAAATTATTAGCCAAAAGTCACACTTAGGGCATATGTGCTTCTCAATACCACATAACTTGTTACAACATGTCGTTAAATTTATAACTATGCTGTATGTTCTAAGACCCAATAAATAACTTCTCTGCACCACTGATTATGAAGATTTTTCTTCATTAGGGTGCCTTCCAATCACAGAGCTTTCAAAAGGTCATATTTCTAACCCAAATAAATGTAGCTGTATTTGTCACCAAATGAGCCCTTCAGATCAGAAATCACTAGGGTATGAAAGAGATACGCGTTCAGTCAGGACACCATAAATTTAATGCTCTCATAGGGTCAGGCATTCCCGAAAGACAACATCAACCAAAAGAAAACCTGTTACCATCAAGACAGCTCCTGCTCACAGCAGCCCCACAGGACAGAGCAGAAGTACCCCTTCAGGTTTCCAAGGGGCATCTGCTGGATTTGAACTGCTGACCTCTAACACTTAACCGCTGTGCCACCAGGGCTCCAAAAGGTAACACAGGGAAACAGACCCTTAGCCCCCTGTTTCTGAATCAAGACTTGATTTGTGCATATTCACGAGCAAAATAAATTATGGTTATTTTAAGCCACGGTGTCTTGGGGTGGTTTGTCACGCAGCAATAGCTCGTGCAAACATGCCCTAAAAGGAAATTACAAGGATGGGCGTGAGGGGCTGTCTTCTTTGCAGAGACAAATACTTCCTAGCACCAAGACAGGGAAGAGGAACGAGAAACCCCCACCTGCGCTCTCCACACCTGATCCCTCAACCCCGCTCCCCATCACAGCCTGTCTCTCTCACCTCCACCAGGTTCTGAAGGGATGTTGGGGCAAAACCACTTCCTTCTCACTCCTTCAGTTCAGAGGAGGGAGAAGGCAGAGGAAGAGTTTAAGTCATTTAAGGATAACAGCAATGTCTTCTTCAGCTACATCCATTACTTTGTCTTATACACAGTAAAAACTCACATAAACCAAACCTAACCTGTTACCATCGAGTCAATTCCGACTCATAGCGACCCTACAAGAGGGAGTAGAACTCCTCTTTAGGGCTTCCAAGGCTGTAATCTTTACAGAAGCAGACTGCCCCATCTTTCCCCCACAGAGCTGCTGGTGGTTTTGAGCCACTGACCCTTCGGTTAACAGCCAACTGCTTAACCACTATGCCACCAGGACTCCTCAACCTTATATAAAGCACAAAGAATTATATTAGATAAATAATGAATTCTAGGTAGTAGGTTTGTTTTTCACAGTTGTATGTATTAGTAATTATGAATCTACTTTTTGTGTTTTCTAATATTAATATATTTCTACTATTCAGACAGACTAGGAAGAAAGGCCTGGCAATCTACTTTTGAAAGATCACAGCCATGGAAACCCTTTTTTCTGTGTGCTAGTCTTGCTTCCCTCAGCTAGACACTAAGTTCTTTCGGCGAAGCAACCATTTTTTTTAATTATTATTAAAATTTGTATCCCTTAATGATCTTATCAAAGTAATTATCCCTGGGTGGTACACACAGTCAGCAACTGTTTTTTTTTTTTAAAAAAGAGCTTATCATGTGTACCACAATAATGAGAGATTATATGATAGACTACTAAACAGTCTGATATTAACAATGTCTAAAAAGTATAAAAATTTACAATACTCTGTTTATATGGGATAAAAATGGGTTTCTAGCTCATTAATAGGAGCCTAGTTTGTATGCCAAGTCAATTTACATTTCTACACAAGACACGGTATTCCCTAGTAAGAAAAGGAAATGATGATAGTAGTTTGCTGTTTGACAAGGAAACTGCATTATCTGCCCACAAAAAGCACACAAAAAATTTCTGTTGGGTATTTATTACTTGCTCATTATATGAAAACATTACAGAAATAAAAACCTTAGCAAGAGTAAAAAATCCTAACAAATCCTAACAAATCCTTACAAATGATAATATGTTAGCGTACAATCAACTCTGATACCAAAAAAGGGAAAGAAAAAAACAGCTTTTCAATTTCCGTGTAGTTGTCTAAGGAGAATAAATCACGTACTGTTCCTTCAACCAAGCGATTCTCTCCTCTTATTTAAAAAATACATCCCGGTTGTAGTTACAAAACAAAATATAGTGCTTTTTTTTTTTTCTCCTGGCTTACTCTTTACATTGCTGTGTATCTTTTGATAATGAGTGTGACAGCTCAGAAGTCATACAGAAAAGTTTTTTAAAAGCACCGTCTTGCTTTGGAGGCTCTGAAGGAAGAGCAATCAATCAAAAATTGACATATCCTATCAATATGTTGAGTCATTTAAAATAATTTAAAATTAGACCACTTTTACATCATATTTCATGTTATTAAAAATTTTGATACTAAACATCGCCATTACCAGGTCCTGGTTTAGACATCCTGGAGGTCTGAATCACCAATGTTCCTCTCTCGCCTTCCACAAAGATGGCACCGCAAACAGAAACGAATGTCAGTGTCTGGGACATTCATTGCTCCAATATTTAATTCATTAACAGCCTGGGCTGTTGCATACTTTTACCTCATTCATTCACTGATAACAAATGTTTATGAGATGAGGTTTACAGACATAACACAAACACCGTATTTTTACGTAAATGATGTGTGCCTTCTGTTTGTTTGCCAGCCACACACTCTCCCCGTGAGGTATTTTCATAAGTGCCGCTACACCAACTTTTTTTACATGTTGCTGTAAAAAAAAGCATAGCGTGCTTACAAAAATACCTCATGGGGGGAGGGCGCGGTTAGCAAACATAGATGGCGCAATTTATCTGCATAAAAATACGGCAAGTCCTGAATGACTGTCGTAACCAGTAACCAGCTGCCATCAAGTCAATTCTGACTCATGGCGACCTCATGCGCATCAGAGTAGAACTGAGCTCCATAGGCTTTTTGGGGACTGATTCTTCAGAAAGAGATTGCCAGGCCTTTCTTTTGAGGTGCCTCTGGGTGGACTCAAACCTCCAACCTTTTGGTTAGCAGTCGAGCATGTTAACTGTTTGCACCACCCAGGGACTCCAAATAGCTGTCACAGTAATGCTCACTTAAAGGCCACCTCACAAAAGTAGAATTTAAGTGCAATATGAAGGATGAGTTCAAGTAGTTACTTAAAATCAAAACCTAAAAGAAGCAGCCTCCAGTGGGAAACCTTCCATATTTTTAGTCTCATTTTCAAAGTTTATTGTGAAAAAGAACAATAACAATACAATACAATAATACAATCTAAAGACAGTAGAAAAATTTTGCTACAAAGAGTAAATTTAGATACCTTAACCGCTTGTTTTGGAGCCCTGGTGGCGCAGCGGTTGAGAGCTCAGCTGCCAACCAAACGGTCGGCAGTTAGAATCCACCAGCCACTCCTTGGAAACCCTATGGGGCAGTTCTGCTCTGTCCCATAGGGTCACTATGAGCCAGATCGACTCAATGGCAACAGGTATGGGATTTTGGCTAACCCCTTTTTTACCATTCAAAACTGCCTTGCACAAAGCCACTGTATCCCCTTCTGGCTTTACAGCAAAGGTGATTTTCACCTGGGGCATGAAAATGCCTATCCATCATGCTTGAAAGGCAGGAGGTACTATTAATGCTAATGATTATTATTATTGCTTTATGGTACACCTTAGGTTACTGTCTGGTTTTTATGAATATAGACAATAATAATTAATTCCCCTGAGTAGTAGTATAAAATCATTTCCCTTCAAGGTAATGTTCTCCCTCATAAAGGATATGAATGGAAAACATTTGGGGCACCTAATTTTTCTTTTATGGATGATCCATGAGCATGAAACTATTAATGTTTATCTCTTAAGTGTCATTACCATATTTCCCACATCAATGCCCATGGTCGAATACATCAATTAAAACTAGATGCATAACTTTCACATTTCCAATGAATTTAATTGTGTGAAAAAGATCTGGTGTACGCCCTCTTGTATATATGCATATATCTAGAGGTGTTACTTTGCCATTTCTAGGATGGGTTGTGAGATCTGAGATGGATCTTTCTATGAACTATGAACTAATCTAATTCTCTAGGTATCTGCCCTCAAGACAAGGGCAGTCATGCACGTTTAGATTATCTTAGGTCTAACAGGTGAACTTTGTTCATATTTAGAAAACCAAAATCAAGTTCAACTTACCTACAATATTTTCTATAAAAAATTATTACTTATTAAAAAGCATATTGTACTAACTAAACTCTTTTTTTCTTACTAACCTACTAGTAGCCCCGAGAAGGCACAAGTTGACGGTAGTACAGCTCCACAAATGGCACCCAAAGTAGAAGAAAGAAAATAATTAAAAAAGTGAGAAAATCAGTAAAATCAAAGACTGACAAACAATAGCAAAAATAGCAACAAAGATTAATAAAATTGTTAATCGCCTAATAACAGTGTTTAAGACAAAAAAGAAAAACATACATCACCAATATCGAGAATAAAACAGTGGACATCACTACAGATTATACAGAAATTAGAAGCATTGTGTCAGGATATCATGAACAACTTTATGCCAATAAATTGGACAATTCAGATGAAACAGACAAATTCCTTGAAAGATAAGACTTACCAAAACTGATGCAGGAAGAGACAGAAAATCTAAGTAACTTTCTCTCTGTTAAAGAAATTGAATTTGTAATTAAACAACTTCGCACAAGAAAAACGCCAGGGCCAAATGTCTGTCACATGGGGTCACTATGAGTTGAAAATAGACTCAACGGCACCTAACAACAGAACCAAAACTAAAGACATTATAAAAAAAAGAAAACAACCCCAAATCCCTCATGAACATAGATGTAAAAATCTTTAACAAAATATCAGCAAATTACCGAGAAATATATAAAGAGGATAATACAGTATAATCAAGTAGAGTTTATTCCAGGAATTAAAGGTTGGTAATCAATTAATGTAACTCACTGCATTAACAGATTAAGGGGGAAAACTCATATGATCATTTCAGTAGATACAGAGAAAGCATTTGACAACACTCATTTACGCGAAATACATGACCCATTTATGTTAAAAACTCCCAGCAAACTAGGAATAGAAGAGAACTTCCTCAGCCTGCAATGGCATCAACAGAAAATGTACAACTAGCAACACTGAACATTGAAGTATTAAAAGTTTCTCCCTCCTAAGATAAGGAATAAGAAAAAAATGTCTGCTCTCTTCACTTCTACTCAACATCGTACTGGAGATCCTAACCAGTGCGACCAGAGAAGCAAAAGAAATGAAAGCCAACAGTTTGGAAGAAAGAAGTAAACTCTATTTGCAGACGACGTGACTGTGTATGTAAAAAAAAAAAAAGGAAATCTCTTAAGAAAACAGATCTAATAAGTGAATTTAGCAATGTTGCAGTATAAGAAAGGCAATATACTAGTAATAAAAATTTATAAAAGTACTATTTAAAAAAGTAACAAATAACTGGGAATCCACCAGCCGCTCCTTGGAAACCCTATGGGGCAGTTCTACTCTGTCCTATAGAGCTGTTATGAGTTGGAATCAACTCCATGGCAACAAGTAAGTTCTCTCTAAATTGATCTAAAGATTCAATACAATCCCAGTCAAACTCCTAGCAGGTTTTTTTTCTAGAAATTAACAGAGGTGATTTAAAAATTTAGGTGGAAAGGCAAAGACCCTAGAAAAGCCGGAACATCCTTAGAACAGAGGAACCGAGTTGGAGAACTTACTCTGCCGAATTCAAGACTTAAAACAAAGCTAAACTTATTGAGACAGTGTGGCTCCGGTGCAAGGACAGAGAAATAAATCAAATGAGCAAAACAGAGTCCAGAAATAGATTCACGGGTATACAAGGATTTTCAATAAGGATTCCAAAGAAGTTTCATGGGGAAACAAAAACTATATCCCACAAACAGTGCTGAAACAACTGGACATCCGTGTTGGGGCGGGGGGGGAGGGGAAATCTCAACCCCCACTTCACACTATGCACAAAAATCAATTTCAGATGATCATCGACCGAAACATAAAAGCTAAACCAAAAAGGCTATTAGAAACAATGAGAAGAGCATGTTACTTTGACAGCATTAATTCTTCCCATAAATCCATAGCCTCAGTTTAATCATGAGAAAATTTCAGACACACCCAAACTGAGGGCTATTCTACAAAATTTCTGGAGAATTCTTCAAAAGTCTCAAGGTCATGAGAGACAAGGAAAGACGGAGGCACCATCACAGATTGCAGAAAACAAGCAATCTTGACAGCTACATGCAATGCGGTATCCTGGACTGGATCCTGGAACAGACAGGGACATTAGGGCAAAAGCAGGTAAAATCCAAAGAGTGTCTGTAGTTAGTTAAGGTACCAATGCTCATTTCCTAGTTTTGATTATGGTACCATGGTTACATAAGATGTTAACATCAGGGGAACGAAGTGAAGGGTATACAAATACTCTCTGGGTTAGCTTTACGACGCCTTTTTAAATCTTAAATCATTTCAAAATAAAAAAAGCTTTTAAAGCAATAGTAAAAGAAAGTATAGGAGATACATTCAATATGAAGTTGAAGTAGGCAGAGCTTTCTTAGAAGGCACACCGAAATAAGCATAAATTTGAAAGTAGTTGTTAACTTGAACTCTAAAAGCACCATCAAGAGAATAAACAGGTAAGCCACAGACTGGGAGAAAATATTTGCAATGCATATATCTAAAAAATAACTTGCATCCAGAACATAGAAAGTACTCCGATACTCAATTAGAAGCACACACACACACACACAATAAAAATATGAAAAAGACTTGAAAAGACACTTCAAAAATGAAAATGTACGAAGAGCCAACAGCACATGAAAAAGTGTTCAGCATCATTTCCATCCAGGAAATGCAAATGAGAACCACAGTGAGATACCAACGCCACCCATTAGAGAGATTAAATGGAAAAGACTGGCAAATAGAATACTGAAGAGTGTGGAGTACCAGAACCCCCGTATATAGTATAAAATGGTACAATCACTTTGGAAAACTTTGGCCATTTCTTAAACATTTAAACACACAAGTCCCCCATGACCCAGCAATTCAACTCCTAGGTATTTATCCAAGAGAAATGAAACCATATGTCCACACACACACAAACCTGTGCTATAATAGCCAAAGTTGTTTGATTCCTAATAACCAAAAACTAGAAACAGCCCAGACTTCCATCAACAGGAGAATGGATCAACAGTATGTAACAGCAGTATATTCATAACATGGATTACTACTCAGCAATTGCTTTTTAAAAAAGAACTACTGGTACAAGTGACAGTATGGATGAATCTCGAAAATATCATGATGAATGAAAAGAAGCCAGGAACAGAACGTTCACATGGCATGACCCCACTCCTCTGAAATTCCAGAGCAGGCAAAACAAACCTGTGGTGATGGAAACAGACCAGTGCTTGCTTCTGGGGCAGGAGAGACTGACTAGAAAGAGGTGCACGGGAGCTTTCAGGGGAGATGGCCATGCCCCGCAGATTGATATGCATGATCGAAACTGATCGAAAGGTACACTAACATCTGAACATTTCACTGTATGTGAATGACGTCTCAGTTAAGCGAATGGTAATTAAAATGAGGCACTGGTGTTTCGGCGGTAGAATTCTTACCTTCTACGTCCATGGGAGACCAGGGTTCAATTCCCAGCCAACGCACCCCCTGGGCAGCCACCAACCATCTGTCAGTGGAGGTTTGCATGTTGCTATGATGCAGAGCAGATTTCAGTGGAGCTTCCAGGCTAAGACACACCAGGAAGAAAGGTCTGGTGATCTGCTTTAAAAAATCAGCCAATGAAAACCTGAAAGTCCTAAGGATCTCACAGATCATGGGGATGGTGCAGACCAGGCGTCACTTCATTCGGCTGTGCGTGGGGTCACCGTGAGTCAGGGCCCACTCAATAGCAGCTAACAACAACAACAATGAAAAACCCTTGTAAGTTCTCAAGTTAACATGTATTTTCCTTTATACCTGGAATCTATCCTACCTCTGGGGCTGGTAGAAGCCTTTTTCACAGTCCTTTGGCTACCTCTTAGGGAATTACGGTAAATATACATATATATATATATTTTTTCTTTTTACCCAGCCGGTTGGAGCTCTCAGTTAGGGCAGGCTACTGCTCTGTCATGTGGTCCTGCAATGCTTCCCCAAGTACTGTAGACAACATTCCTGCCTGTGTACTCATTTCCAATGCACTCGTACAGAACATCAACCTCACAAATGTTACTCACTTTGTAAACTTTAAAAAAAGAACAGAGACGCCCCCACCTTTGGAAGAGTTTACAAACACCACGTGAAACACAATGTGTTTTAAGCAAACTTTCTTCTTCTCCCCCCAGGAAGCAAGGCCGTAGCCAAGCTCCATTCTAGATGAGACAACGCAGGGGAGATGTGAAGATAAGGCAGAACCGGGTCTGTTTAACCTTGATCCACAGGGATCCTCTCAAAGCGGCCCTCTCTTCAGACCAAATGCCAAGTTGCTCCAAGTTCAATGGCTCCTTGGGGATAACGGATTGTGTGCAGTGTTGGTAAGGCCTCTAGTCTGGACCACATTTGTGATGTTTATAAGGGTGCCAACTGTCAGTTTCTAGATAAAAGTTTTCAATGCTGAAAAGCATATGGAGTAGCTGGAAAGAAATATGCTTTGGGCTTCAGAATCGGCAAGTACTTTACCCTACATACGATCCAAGTATTCTCATGAGTGCCAATTACAAGTTCCATAAACTTAGGAGCTAATTTGTATTTTTGCAAAAGGAACAATTAAAGATGACTAGGATCTTCTGGTGGCAAAGTGGTTAAGAGCTAAGGCTGCTAACCAAAAGGTCAGCAGTTCGAATCCACCGGTTGCTCTCTGGAAACCCTATGGAGCAGTCCTACTCTGTCCTCTAGGGTCGCCAGGAGTCAGAATCGACTCAACCGCAAAGGCTTTGGTTTTGTTTCTGGAGGATCTCCTGAGTTCTAGCTGGGTGGAATGTGAGGCCCAATGAATTCATTCAAATGAAATCAAGTGCAGGGCTTCAACGGTTGTTCAACGGCATATGAGCGTATCTACAATGCTAACTGTGTGAGTCATTTGAATCAATTATTTTTAAAAAGACTTGTTCCATAGTTATTACGCAATAAAATTTCAATTTTTTCCTTGAGGAAAAATAAATTCCCAAAATAGAAAATTTCTACTTCCTTGGTTTCTGACATTTATATGGTTAAAATAAATAAAGAAAGAGAATGTGCTATGGCCTACCCTAGTGCGCTTGTGTGCACTGAACATGTTCAACATGTTGGTGGCCTCTGTCCACTCACATCACAGAACTCATTTTTAATCTGGTAATTCTTACAATGGTTAAACCAAAGTAAAGAATACAAAATTAACAGCAGCTACAGGTAGTCCCTCCCTCGACTTACGATGTATTCGACTTACAACGAACAGCACTCAGGAACCACACTCCCATTTGTTTCTGTTTCTATGTTGTACATCAGGCCTTAATGGATTTTGAAGGGGAAAGACATCCTGAAGAAGATGGAAATAATGAGGAAGGACAGAAGTTGTCAACAAAGTTCACAGTGAAAGGACTATCTCAAGTTTTTTCTAAACTAGACCAGAGGCTTCAGTTGCTTGAAAACATGGACTGAAACACTGATCGCTTTGCTCAAGTCGATAGGCAGATTCGGGAAGCAGTGAGATGTTACCTCGAAATATATGAAGAAAAAAAAGGGGCATACAGACAACGCTCACTAATTTTCTGACTACAAACGCCATCCCTATTCCCAGGATAATCCAGATGAGCCATAATCTCCCACAAGCTAGTACTACAACTTAAAAAATGCCAGCATCGTCCAACTCTTCATCACCAGAGTCAATTTTTATGTATGTATATATGTAATTTGGAGCTCCGCTGCTAACCAAAACGTCAGCAGTTCGAATCCACCAGCCACTCCCTGGAAATTCTATGGGGCAGTTCTACTCTGTCCTATAGGGTCGCTATGGGTAGGAATCTACTCGGCCGTAATGGGTTTGGTTTTGGTATATGTGTATTACAATATATCTGTAAGTTTATATGTAATATTTCCAACCCCCAAAGACAAATAAAGATTGGATTTATAAAGATACTGATAATAAAAGGCAATAATAATGAAAACCAAAACGAACAAAAAAATGAGGTATTTGACTTACATCAGAACCGACTTCTGACAGAGTTACTGGAACGGAACCCTGTCATTAAGTCAAGGACTACCTGTACATATGGAGCCCTGGTGGCGCAGTGGTTAAGAGCTTGGCTGCTAACCAAAAAACTGGCAGTTCGAATCCACCAGCCGCTCCTGGGAAACCCAATGGCCCAGCTCTACTCTATCCTCAAGGGTAGCTCTGAGTCTGAATGGACGCGACGCAACCGAGTACCTGTATATATAAAGGATGGGAAAGTCCCACTTTAAGAAACATCTCTGCTTTCTGATGATGGGTGGGCCAGAGAGGACTGGAACAGACGGCTTGGTGCAGGTCTGTCGGGAGTAAGCCTGTCTATGAATCAGTCTGTGAGGTGTGACTCTTGTAAGAAGCATCAGAGGTTTATCTACCTGAAGCTGCTCTCCATAAATCTGTGGTAAAAACCCTCCCCTCTTGAGCTTCCCTGCCCTGTCCTTCCTCCAACAAGTGCCGCCGAACAACCTTTGGGCTCTCCGTGAAGCTGGGTGTTGAGGGCATTTTTCCCCCAAAAGATATGGTCCCTGCCCTAGGGGTTTCAGTTCTTTTGGAAAACAACACACACACACGCGCACACACACATGCACATGCATGCACACACGCACGCGCACGTGCGCACACACGCATGCGCACGTGCACACGCACATGCGCGCACACGCACCCGCACGCACACGCACATGCGCACACGCACACACCCGCACACACACACATGCATACACACACGCGCACACACATGTGCACACACACGGACAACAATGTACCTCCTCTCTCAGCTAACAAAAATCTAGACTGCACGCCGCCTTCTTTGAGTCCCTTTCCCACAGTCCCCAAAGGTACTGATTCTGCTGCTCACATCACAGTTTGCATCTCTGTCACGGCCCTTATTTGACTCTGCTTATGGTGACTACTAGTCACTAGTTGTGACTACTAGTCCTACTAGTTTAGTTCCAGGAATCAACAGCCAACTAACTGGGACTGTAAACAGCGGAACATCAGGGCCTGGAGGAAACACCACACTCGTGAAACCACCTCAGAACTCAGCAGCTCTGCCTCAGCACCATTTACAGGTCCCGTTGGCAAGAGTCACAGCTCAGCACCATGAACTGACTACAGATGGTCAAGATGGAAGCTGCCCAGAAGAAACTCAAGAAATGATGTGGCCAAGTAGGTTTTTGTATCCTGTTAACCTAAAGGTGAATATTGTCGGGAGTGCGGTCCACCTTTACGACTCCCATCCCGGCTGCCTAAGGAAAGAACATTCTCTGATGAGGAAGCTGGTATTGCGCCACTTTCTCTCTCTCGGTTCCTCTTCTTACTGGAGGAGCCTTCCCTCCGCTCTGGGCACACAGGAACTTTCTCTGTCTCTTGCACAGCATGAGCCGCATATGGCACCTGGCCAAACCCACTTCTGTCTGTTCCCGGAGGGGAAGGAACAGGGTCTCCTGACTCCGGTACGAGAGGGGTGAAAGCAGACATCCGCCCTGCACCGGCCATATGTGGGCCATGGGGAAACGGCACCCGCTGGTGGAGCTGACCTTGCCGTGTCTCTTCTCTGTGTGAGTAAAGCGTTCACCCAGGCAAGGTTAGAGTGTGTGTGTTTCTGTGTGTGTGTGTGGTTAGGAACCTCAAACCTTGGTACAGCAAAAACCTTATTATTAGGACAAAAACTGTAATGTACTGTAATTTAATAAAAATATTCATTATATATAAAAAGAAATGAAGACAATATGCAAAAACCCAAAGCTGCCAGTACCTGTAAGCTGCCTTCCTGTGATTCATCAGAGGTCAAGTCATGGAGGTGCTCAGGGTGCAGCCAGCAGTTCAGAAGTCGGGCACAGGAGGGGCAGGGGGTGCACACAGGGGGTGTGGCTGCAGACGCAGGCCCTACATCACACAGGGGGCGTGGCTGCAGACCCAGGCCCTAACATCACAGAGCAGGCGTGGCTGCACACCCAGGCCCTAACATCGCAGAGTGGGCGTGGCTGCACACCCAGGCCCTAACATCGCAGAGTGGGCGTGGCTGCACACCCAGGCCCTAACATCGCAGAGCGGGTGTGGCTGCAGACCCAGGCCTACATCACACAGGGGGCGTGGCTGCAGACACAGGCTCTACATCACACAGGGGGCGTGGCTGCAGACCCAGGCCTTAACATCACACAGGGGGTGTGGCTGCAGACCCAGGCCCTACATTACATGGGGCATGGCTGCAGACCCAGGCCCTAACATCAGGCTTGGCACACAGAAGACACTCAATATGCATTTATTCAATTAATAAATTCAGTGTTGTTCTAAAGCCCAGGAGCTGGGCTTCCATTTTCAGGGCGCCGCTTTATACCCAGGGAGTAAACCAAGGTCCCCCATCTATAGATCAGGAACGCTCTATTGCTGGGGTGTAAGCTGACATCCTGTTTTCCCTGTAGGCAACTGTGCAGCCTTTTCACACATTTTTGTCAATATCTGCAGAAGGCTGCTCAGAGGAGAATGAAGCCATCATTCACACATTTTGCAAACATTTGTTGAACACCATTCAACTGGGCTGGGAGCTGAGGATACAAACATAAACAATTCACAGTCCTTAGTCCCCATGGATCTCCCAGCCATGGGGTCACCATCCTAACATAAACCAGTTACGTGCAATCCCAGAATCTAAATACAGACGCCTGGGAAAGAAACCGAGCATGTGATAGCAAGCGGGCAGATGACACCAGTGCAAGAGACAACCAGTGATCTAAACAGTGCCGCTGATTCCACCTGCCATCTCTAAAGTAAGCACATATGCCCCGGAGTAAGTTTGGGATGGGAGCGGAGAATCTGCTGTTCCCACATCAGGCTCAGATTCTTTACGCTTCTCATTCTCCCACGCTAAGTTGGATTCTACTGTTTAAAGATCTACGTTTTCCATACAACAAAGCCGCTACACCCAAACCACCTATCTCACACATTATTAATTTATACATACGTTAGTGTACAGGATTGAATATATAAGAACATGCACAAAGTGTTATTTATGGGAGACCTAGGGCATCTCAAGGGTAATTCTGAC
>NW_004443940.1:31887750-31888710 GCF_000243295.1 Trichechus manatus latirostris | reverse complement strand
AAAATTTAAGGTGAAATCACTTCATGAAAACTTCAAAATGGCAGGTACACGGCATCATGTCTTTTTAATATGTACAACACGAAGCCAGGAATCCTTCCTTGAACACAAGTTTCCTAAGCTCTTTGTCCTCACAGATATTCATAAAGTGGAAGCTGATGCTTCCAAGTCATCTCCACAGTACATGCTCACCTACTTATATTTACATAACTAGCTCAAACTGGACACTGTTCGTCAGCATCAGGTGGAACTTGAAAGCTACTGATAAAAGGAATCTTCCTTTAAAGCTCGGTAACTGTACCTGCATAAACTAAGTTGGGTTACTCTTATCCAATCAGTTCGGGTAAACAGGGCCAGTCCTGTTCATTCTGCAGTCTGAAACACACGGAGAAGCCAGAAAACAAGACCCAGTTCTTCAGGCAGGTCTTGACGATCTGCTGGGTAAAATGATACCGCCACTGAGGTGTGTGATGGCCTCAACCTCAATTCACTTTAACCAAGAATCTTATCATCTCAAATCTAAGGAACCTGTCAATTAGTCCAGAGTAGCTCAGCCCATCTCTCCCGGAGTTGCAATAGTCTCTGACAGTAAGAAGTTTGATCACACAGCAATTGTGCTACAGATAAGTGATAGAGTATGCTGCAGGAGCCAACTTTATTATCTTGGATTAAACATGGCACATTAAAGCTACATTAAAAAAAAGTACAGAATATTTTAGTTTGGGTTATGGTTTAAGAAACGTCATGGGTAAATGAAGGTTAAAAAAAAACCCATGATTATGAGAAAACTCACAACTAATTAACGCACATAATCATAATTAATTAAACCGAGGGAGCAACTCGGAGCCCTGGTGGCGAAGTGGTTAAGAGCTCAGCTGCTAACCAAAAGGTCAGCAGTTCAAATCTGCCACCCACTCCTTGGAAACCCTATGGTTTTACTCTGTCCTCCAGGGTTGCTATGAG
>NW_004443940.1:31877419-31886230 GCF_000243295.1 Trichechus manatus latirostris | reverse complement strand
TGATAATGAGTTACACAGCGGATCAGAGTGTGGTTGAGTAACTTACCTAAGCTTTTGCATGCTACAGTTTCAACAACCGCTAGTTTAAGATTGGGAATTGAAATTCATAAGGAAAAGGGTTTCAAGTGTCAGAATGAGTTTTTGTTTTCTTAAACTTCACGTTCTCATAGGTGGGTCATAGTTTTAAGATGTTAACTAACCATGAAATACCATGATCCTAGAATTAGTTTGCTTTATAACGAAATCAACACGATGATGAAATAAATACAGTGATATCCTTCCCATCTAGTGCCCTGGTGACGCACTGGTTTAAGAGCTCGGCTGCTAACTGAAAGGTCGGGGCAGTTCTACTCTGTCCTACAGGGTTGCTCTGAGTCGGAATCGACTCGACACCAACGGGTTTGGCTTTTGGCGATCCTCTCCATCTCATTTTTTAGTTGGCTTACCCCCTGGGTATGATTATTCAGGGCCTAGGAGTCATTCAAGAAGCCCTGGTGGCGCAACGGTTAAGCATTGAGCTGCTAACCTAAAGGTTGGGTGTTCGAACCCACCCAGCCACTCCACAGGTGAAAGGTCTGGCGATCAGCTCTGTAAAGATTACAGCAAGGAGACTCTAAGGGGTAGTTCTACTCTGTCATGTGGAGTTGCTATGAGTCAAAATCGACTCGACGGCACCTAAGGACAAGGGGTCACTCATTCACTGAACAGTTGTTGAGCTGTGCCCCCCTCGCTGGGTATGTCAGGAAAGCAAGCTGCAAACTCTCCCCTCATGGAGCTCTCACTGGCCACCCAGGAAGCCAAAGGACATACAGTAAAGCCTGCGATGGCCAGAACCTGTGTAAGACGGGAACCTGTCAGAAAAGGAAAACACAAGTATTTTTCACTAACAGAGTGATTAGAAAAGTGGAAAGGTTGCACCCTGTCAAAGGTGGAAAACTTGCGAGCCTCAGAAAAACCAGGCAGCCCCGTCAATGTCCAGCTCACATAGTTTCACTTGTAGCTCCTATTTGAAGGACAGAAAAGGTATTGATCTGCGTGGCCAGAAGCAGACTGGACATGTACGGGCAGAAATCCAGAGACCTCGGCTCTCAGCAGTGGCTGAGGTGTTAGAAGGACACTGAAGGATTCTTTTCTTAATTTATCTCACTGAATACTTTAAAAACAGTTGTTTGGGGGGGCGCTACTTAAGAGATCACTGTGAGACTTTTTTTTTTTTTGGTTGTTTGATATATATAAACACCAGCCGCTCCTTGGAAACCCTGTGGGGCACTTCTATTCTGTCCTATAGGGTCGCTATGAGTCGGAATCGACTCGACAGCAACAGTTTTTTTTTTTTTTTAAAGCTGTGTGTGGAGAAGGACATCCAGCTTGGTAAAGTAGAGGGTCCAGGAAAAAGAGGAAGATCCTCAATGAGCTGGACTGACACTGTGGCTGCAAGAACGGGCTCAAACATAGCAACGATCATGAGGATGGCGCAGGACTGGGCTGTACTTCACTCTGCTGTACGAAGGGTCTCTGTGAGTCGGAACCGACTTGATGGCACCTAACAGCAACCACATAGCTGTCAGCTGTCACTGAGCTGACTCCGCCTCATGGCGACCTTATGTACTACAGAACGAAACGCTGCCCAGTTTTGTGCCATCCCCACAATCGCCGGAACGTCCAGTCCATTGCGGCTGCTATTGTGCCTATCCGTCTTCCCGAGTTCTCTCGCCCTCGCTGGCCTACAGCTTTACAAACCCCACGTCCTCCTCCAGTGATTGATCCCTCCTGATGACGTGTCAGACCGTGTTCTGCTGTCTCCGTAGGGTTTTCATTGCCTCCTTTTTGGAAGAAGATTGCCAGTTCTTTTTTTCTAGTCTTTCTTAGTCTGGAAAAGCTGCTGGAACGCATTCACCATGGGTGACCTTGGTGGTATTTGAAATGCCAGTGTCTTAGCCTCCAGCATTACAGCCACAGGCAAGCCAGCAAAGTCAGGCAAACATACTCTTAGGGTCAGACGCATCTGCAAGGGTTTAAAAGGCACAGAGAGGCCGCAAAATACATAATTTCCACGTGGCCCTGGGGACTTGCCGTTTAATCAGTTTCCAGTAAACTCTTCTGTTGTGCAAGACAGATGTTCTTGTTCTGCTCCTGATCACGGTGTAAGGTTTTACCAGTGTGGTCTTTCTTTTAATTGATGTTAAATATGCTCCTTGAAATTGTATGGCAGTGAAGTAATTTCATAGAGAGGCAAACTGGATTTGCTTGTCAGATAATAAACATATATGCTTATAATAAAGGCTGATTTATAGTTCCAGAAAGGAGCACAATGGAATGAAGGAGGTAGGCAAAAATGCTGAGCCCTACACCACCCATTAGTGATGCATTTCACCTGAGATCTCTCTCTGCCAAACACAACATTATGAAAATTGAAAGGCTCAGGGATTATTTTTCAAAAGTTCCTTTGCAAACCGGTTCAAACAAGGAGCTTAAACTAGAGGTGGTGGTATTTAGCTTTAAGAATTTGAAAGAATCTCTTAAACAGGGACTCGACAGCTGATACACAAAAAATACCAACCCAAACCAGAGCTGTTGCGTAGATTCTGACTTCACGGCAATTCTATGTGTTACAGGGTAGAACTGCTCCATAGGGTTTTTCTTGGCTGTGATCTTTACAAAAGCAGATCACCAGGCCTTTCTTCCACAGGGAGATGTTCAAATCGCCACCCTTTAGGTTAGCAGTCGACTGCAAACCGTTTGTGCCACGCAGGGACCTTCTTTGACAGCCGGCAGAACAGATAATTACAGGAGTCTGAAGATATTTAGGAGCCCTGGTGGCACAGTGATTAAGAGCTTGGCTGCTAACCAAAAGGTTGGCATTTCAAATCTCCCAGGCATTAAGAATAGGCTAGTCCAGGGAGGCAAAGTTCTAGTTCTAGTGTCAATACCTACTACCTGCCTGGAGTCTGGACCTGAGCAGGGTCCTGTGCCTCCCTCTCATAATGCCCGCCCTGCACTACAGATCAGATACGCAGCATCCACATCTCTAGGTCAGCTAGTCATTTCTCTGAAATGGTTTCACCTGACAGTACAAGGAACTGAAAGGGGCCTTAATACCATACAATATGGCAAGAGAAGCACAGAAAGCTTGCTCATAGTCACTGCAACAGAAGCAAAGCTGGGCATGAACTCAGGCTCCTGATGCCTTTCCCATCACACCACTGGAGAGGATAGGTATTTGATGGTGATGTCTAGGTCAAGAGTGAGGTCTCTTTTAGTCCCATGGTTTTACATTTGACACTGACCGATCAACCAGGCATTTTCAGGCTCAGAAGGTGAATGTGTTCTGTAAGTTTTCAGGACGTTCTGAACAGCCAACATACAAAGAGCGACCAGGGTGATTCCCTAACTCAACAGACGGAGGGAAAGAGCTTCAACGGCGCTGCAGGTGCTTCCTTCTGCGCCTCAAAGGCAGCCAACAGCAAAGCGAATCACCCCTCCGGGAGACAGAGGTGCGGAGTTAGAAAAAGAGAAAGGATGTCCTACAAAATTCCAACTACAGGATGGGGAGAGGGATCGCAGAGCCTAATCCCAGCAGGGAGGACGGCACCGGGCCTAGAGAGAACAAGAGAACAGATACAGACGGCATTGTAAACAACGTGCCTGAGAAGAGATGTTCACATGTAACTGGCCACCATTCCAGCATCCTCTCCTCATTTTACCCGAAGGGGAAAAACACTGCACTCCACTCCGAAGAAGGGGCCAGCTGGGAAGGAGCCCTCAGTCCCCTCACTCACAACTCCACCCCCGGGCAGGAGAGACCTTAGGGAGAAGGACTGGGTGCACCTTTTGGATCTTCCCAAGGAGAAAGTGTGTTCCTGTCCGCCCTACTATCACACAGGAGGCTCAGCTGGGCAGATCTGCCCCTGAAGAAAAGCTGCGGTTGTCTAACACCACCTGAGACCACTGGGATAAGAATGTTTACTTTTGGGCAGAAGAAACATAGATCAAAAGCCACTTTCCCTACTCTGCTCCATCAGTAATAAAGCGGAGATTCCCACCTACATTTGACTGTCATTTACATCTTATTCCTCAATTACCGTAGTTCTAAATTCAGGAGTGGAAGAAAGGGTTGTATGTACAAGCCCCATAACACCCAACACCGTCGTATGTCTGAAAAGGGAGCCCATCTAATCTTTAGCATCAGTGCATGGATGGAGAATTCTAGGTCAAGCATGAGGCCCTCCTCCAGCAGCAGCAGCACCCTTCCCCCCAAGCCATGCATCACCGTAGAATCCATGCCAGCATGGTGCCCACAGCAGCCACCACCAGTCAACTGGCATTACAACACGAAATACAACCTACTGGCTATCCCTGGGCTTTGCATATTGACACTGGCTTGCGTTACTTCCTAAAGAACTCTTTCTTACTCTACTTAGCCAAAGGGGTTATCTGTGGTCATTATTCTCATTCATTCATTCTACAAATATTTAATAAGCAGTTTATAATTTTAATGAAGGGAGGGTAACAGAAACCCTTTAAGGAACATCTTTGAAATTATATCAAATACAGAAGATAAGCCCTCATGAACCCCAGTGAGAAGACATATCCTCACTATACCAGTGTGTAAAATTTAGAAAGAAAGGGATGAAAAGCTCAGACTTCCCAGAGAAGGAAGGCTATTCCCAGCCAGTGACATCCTATGCTCCATATTAAGGTCAAAGCTTCCTGATGTCTTAGCCCCATCATGGGCATTTCTAGAGCTCCATCTAAAGGACTACGGTCTGTCCCGAAACTCTATCACCACTTCTATTCTACAAGTGTATTTTGAATACACTCACAATTTGAATACACTTCAACTGTTTTCCATTCCACTTATGGATATCAGGAGAGTACGGTTTCAGATGACACATCACGTGGAGGAAGGAACTGCAAACAGCTACTTGGGACAACGAGACTTCAGAGAAACAGTCTTCCTGATAAGTAACCCAGTTACTCATCCTCAAAACAGAAGGTTAATCATAGGCGTTGTATGATGATTCATTCAATAACAGCGAAAGGAAGAAATGTAAGGAGGTGGGAAGCAAAAATCTGAATTCAAAGAAAAATAGAAACGAACAAAAACCCTCCATTACGCATACACCAAAATTAGAAGAGGAAAAGCACCCATATATCTTGAAGACTGGATGGATGGATGGATGGATGGATGGATGGATGGATGGGTGGATGGATGGAGGGAGGGATGGATGGATGGAGGGATGGATGGGAAGAGATAGGGAGAGAGCTAGAGAGGATGAGAGAGAAAGAAAAAATTCTCTCTTACAAGTAGAGAAAGTAATTGGTAGCCCATAACCCCGCAGCCCTGATGGCACAGTGGTTAAGAGCTCAGCTGCTACCATAAGATCGGCATTTCGAATCCACCAGCTGCTCCATGGAAACCCTATGGGGCAGTTCTACTCTATCCTATAGGGTCGCTACGAGTCGGAGTCAACTCTATGGTAATGGGTTTGGTTTTGAATGTAGCCCAACGTTCTCAGCATTTTTTTCCCCTTCTGCTTCTTCCTTTCTAATCCTCAGAAACTACAGCCTTTGGAGAAATGGATTGGGTGTTAGCTGGGTATTAATTAGAGAATCTAACTTGGCTAGTGTGGAAAGATGAGGGACAGCTCAGCCACACGATGCCAGACTAATCCCTCATCCAAGGCTACAGGACCTGCTTGTCCTGGCGGTGCTGCGTGGGCAGGAGTCCTGAGGAAATCCAGAGGCTCATTCCCTGACAGCTTCATGTGCTGTGTGTTAGTACCTGGCCTGCTCTGGTGATGGGCGGTACCGTAATCAGACCACCCGGGCACTAAAGGGACAAGGAAGCTAGCTGAGTTTCAGAGCCGCGTCCAAGAAGCTACCAGAAGGATTACAGCACAAAGATATTCTTTTTATCTGTCAAATCCACATACACTGCTACACAGGCGGGAGGAAATGCCGTTTGGGGTCATGTGCTTATATACGTGTGCTTACAGGCTATAACTTCGTCTTCTAATTTTTTAGAACACCAAGGAGAAATTACACAGTACTAAAGAAACAAAGTCTAACTTCAAACTCAGAAGTGCCCAGGAGGGAAAAAAAAACCCACAAAATTAGGGCACATAGAATTTGTTTGGAGACACTGGCTCATGGGCAGAAATTACTGGACTTATGATATATTAACACACTTGTGAGAAGGGCAAACACATTTTAAAGCACTAATGGTCATCAAGAAAAGGTCTCTCACTTCAGCAATTATGGCACGAATTTTCTTCCATTGGTCCCGACACTAAGTGGCACTGTCTTTGAGGAAAACGTATAGGGCAAGAAGACACTGCACAGCCAAGGGAAGCTGTTTACAGAAACGTTGTTCCGCCTTCCTGACGTCAATTTTATCATCTGTAGGAGTCATGACCTGAAAGGTTGTGGTGAGCACTCAATGAGTCAACATATGTAAAATACTTAAAATAGCAAACCACACAGTTAAAAAAAAAATGAGTAACAACAGAGAGCTACTGCTGAAGGGTACTGACTTTCTGTTTGAGGTCATGCACAACTTTTAAAGAAACGAAGAGTGGTGACGGTAGAATTCATCTACTGAACGGTACACTTAAAAATGGTTACAAAGGCAAACTTTTTGTGTATATCTATTTCGCCACGATAAAACTAAAAACAGCAGCAACAAGTAAGAGGAATCAGAAACATTGTGGTAAGCATTCGGTGAACTGATATATGTGAAGTGGTTAAACTAGCACACAGTTTTAAAAAAAACGGTTAAAAAACAATACGCATTGTAATTGTTGTATGGCTAAAAACCATGAGAAATCTGAGGGATTAACATTACAAGCAAGATTTGAGCTTTGTCAGTTTTTTCTAAGTGGTCTTGCAAGGACCATCATCTTTGTTCCCTGGAGATCACAGGCAGAGTGTCAGGTAGAGGATTTACTTAATCATTATCTGGTCATTTCCTTCCTATTAGAAGATAAATACAAATGTTTAATCAAGATAAACTTAAGTAACATTAAACCCTCTTGATGATGCCACAGGGCAAAGGGTCTTTACACTCAACTCATCTAATCACATAAACATAATGGCTGCATTCTTTGACGTAGGAGAGAGAGGACCACCATAGTTATGGTGAGTCCTGTTTACCTTGTTAAAGAACACATAAACCCCTTTGCAACAGACTGGTGCATTTCAGTTTAGGTTGACACTGTATCTAAGGAACACTTAAATATTTGTAACAAGTTTAAACAAATTAGCCAGAATGAAACATCCAACTCTACAAGCAGCTTTACAAAGGCTATGATACAGTAGAGTAGAAACTAGCAATGATCTTTTCTCTTTTAACGCCACACAGGAATAAATACAATTATTTGTCAAAGCTAAGCTTCCTGCAACGTTTGATACTCTCTCGACTTCTGTCGGATTAATGAAACACTTTAAATGTAAAAAGTGAAATTTGTATTTCTCTCATTATCTGTTGATGGCACTAAAAAGAACTATGTTGCTAATTACTCCATTGTCAGTTTTCTATTGGGATAATTCTATTCTAAGGCTTTAAGAGTACATAAAAGCTTTACATTTAAGCCTTCTCCTTAATGATAACTGTATTGTTCTGGTGGGGCCAATAGAATTAAGATTATAGTTCGATATGTTATATTGTATTGAGCTAAATGCTAATTTAGAGGAAAATTCTCTTCAACAAACACATCTTAGATTTCTCAATTTTTACCCCCAAATTTATATGTCTGATGTGGCAAATGACTTGTGCTATAACTTTAAATTAGGAAATCTGGATGTTCCATGGTGTGTGTGTGTGTGTACATGGTATATGTATATGCTGCTACATTTAGTCTTCCATATGAGATTTCCTCTGAGATTATGAAGTATTTTACATAAATTAAATAGAACAATATCTGTCTGAACTGGAAAGAATTTCCCTTTTTTCCCAATTATTTGCCCAGTGTCAAAAACCAAAACAGCAAATGGCCGCCATCTAGGAACGTGACTAAGTCCAGGTATTGATCATCGATGTGTTATCTCCAATCTCTGATCAAAAGGAGGGACTGATTCAGGAAATAATATTGGAGTTACTATTCCCTCTCCTTGAGCATACAGAATGTGACCCAGCTGGAGCTGAGCTCGCAAGGACTCACAAGGACACATCAACTGGGCCCTGAGGTATAAAGACAATAGCTAAGATAATCTTAGAAAATCCTATCTTTTAAGGAAACTTTCACACAAAGCCAATCAAACACAACACAAAAGACTTTCCACTCTTATGTTTTTCTATTAGCATTTAGTGAATAGGAATTTGTTGGACCAATGAAGACCCTCCTGACTTTCGTTACTGAAACCCGTACCAATGATTGTTAAGAACGATGATTCAAAATGTAAGATTACAATTTCTAGCCAATCAGTGAAAAAGTGACTCTTTCAACGATTCTACCCATTTTGTGATGTTCATATATACCGATGATTCTGTAACCTTCCTTGGACTCAAGCAGACATGGCTGTGGCAGTGTGCTTGTCCGTTTTCCCATTCTTGCCTATTCTGTAATATTCTTCGGATTCGGGCAGACATTCTAGCTCTGACAGCATGCTTGTCTGCTTCCCACTTTTGTCCTTTTGAATATATGCCAAATAAAACTTTCTTTTTTACTTTAAAAAAAAAAAAAAACCATAACAGCAACCTGAACCAGGAGGCAATCTCAATTTGTTATGCTTTCACCTGTCACATTATCACAGATCTGTTTCATGACCACGCCCTCCACACTCTCCTCCTTTGCCCTCCACACTCTCCTC
>NW_004443940.1:31874849-31876980 GCF_000243295.1 Trichechus manatus latirostris | reverse complement strand
TGGCAATCAGAGAAAAAGACACTGGCTCAGCACTGCTCTAAGCCCGCAGGGAGTGAGAAGGATTCCTTCAAAGATTCAGCAGCTGTCCCTGCCTGCTCTGAGAGGCTTTACCTGATTTTCTTGAGTAAAAGTCTAAGGGGCAGTCTAACAATCCACTATGATATTATATTGATTATGGTGATCAGCGCGGCCTAGCACACCATGTGAAGTAAGCCTACTAGTTTTATACAATCTCAAGTACATATGGTGGCAGAGGCTGCTGGCTGCATACCACTATCGCTTCTTTCTTACTAACCTCGCCCCAACTTTGTTGGACAAGGCAATGTGCCCAGCTTAAAAACTACATTTCCCAATTTCTGCTGTGACTGTAACAAAAAACCAGACCCATCAGTGTCAAGTCGATTCTGACTCATGAAAACTCCACGCATCTCAGAGCAGAACTGCACCCATAGGGTTTTTCAATAGCTGTAATCTTACGGAAGTAGACCTCCAGGTCTTTCTTCTGTGGTCGATTTGAACCACCAACCTTTTGGTTAGTAGTCAAGCACAAACTGTCTGTGGCACCTAGGGACCTGCTATCACTACACCTGTGACTAAATTCCTTTCAGGGAGATACAGGCAGAAGTTATCTGTTGGAACTTCTGAGAAAGCGCCTTAAGTAGGGATTTACTCAGCTAGCAGCCTCTCTTTTGTCTTTCTCTTATTTTCCTTTTTCTTATCAGGAATAAAGACATGATGGCTGGAGCTGCAGTAGCTATCTTGTGACAATGAAGCAACTCTGAGGATAGAAACCACACACAAGGATAGTAATAAAAGAATGAGCCTGGAGCACTGATGACATCATGGAGCCTCTGTCCCACCCCGGGTCTGCCTACCTCCAGACTTCAGAGTATGCAAAAGAAAAATTAATATTCATCTTGTTTAAATCACTGACTTTCAGGTCACTGTTACTTGTAGACAATTGAAATTCTTAACTGAAAAACATTCTTAAGCAGCTTGTTGAGGTCAATCAGCCAATCAATCTTGTAAAGATTCACACAGATCTCCTAGGTCACCCCTTTCTGCAGTCACCCCTTTCTCTGGGCAGTAAGTCAACATTTATTGGGTGTCTTCTATGAGCCAAGTGCTGAAGATGGAAAGATGGATGAGACACAGGTCACGGCCCAGGAGCGGACAGTCTACTTGGGGAAACAGTCAGGTAAGCAATGGAGTACACGTTATGTCACAGCAAGACACGTTAGTCATTCATTCAACAGATACCTTCTAAGCACCTACTTAGTGCTAGATGGTCTTCTCAAACAAACAAACTTGTTGCTGTGGAGTCAATTCTTACTCATAGCGACCCTAGAGGACAAAGTAGAAATGCCCCATACAGTTCTCAATGCTGTAATCTTTACAGAAGAAGACTGCCACTCTGGCTGATGGGTTTGAATCGTTGATCTTTGGGTTAGCAGCTGAGCACTCAACCACTGCACCACCAGGGTTCCTAGACGCTCTTCTAGAGCTACAATAAGGAGTTGATGTTCTAGACAGCGTGGAGAAGAGCAAGTTGACAGGAGGGAAACAAAAACAATAAGAAAATTAATGAACAAGACAATCGCAGAAAACATGGGTGATGTGACAGTGAGTGAATACTGGGGGCTCTTTTAGATATTGTGGTCAGAAAATGTCTCTCTGTAAAGGTAATATTTAAACTGAGATCCTGAATTAAGAGAAGGGGAAAAAAACTCACCCATATGAAGAGCTGGGAGAGGAACATTCCTGGCAGAAGGAACAGCAAAGCACCAAGGTCCTGAGGCAGGAATAAGTCAGCATGTTGGAGGAAGGAGCTGGTGGTGCACAGAGAGAAGCTGTGAGCCCTGACTGGAGGAAGGGTGAAGTCAAAGAATGTTTCCCAAGTTGATCTCGGCTGCAAGCAAGTCCTCCCTCATCTCTAGAGCTACAGGAATTCCAACCAGGGAAGATGAACAACTGATTGAATCCCCTCTCCACCGACCCAACCTCCTATCTGGCTCAGCGACACCATTATCTATGGCACATTCCCAGCATATTTTCCTTCCCTGAGAAGCAATCACATATGAGACTTGGGGGAGAGAAAAAAAAGAAGAAATTCCTCCCTCTTCTGTTATTA
>NW_004443940.1:31871821-31873544 GCF_000243295.1 Trichechus manatus latirostris | reverse complement strand
GTAGCAGCTGTGCATGAGGTACACTGCCTGGGATTGAACCCGGGTCTCCTGCATAAAAGGTGAGAGTTCTATCACTGAACCACCACTGCCCTTCCTCTTGGTTTAGTCACAATTATTTAAGACGAAATATTAGAGAAACGCAGAAATACACTAGCCCATTGATCCACTAGCCCACTGATTTAGAAGACTTCAGAGATGATATACCCAATTTTCAATGAGTGACGATCTTATTATATGGGCAGTGATTCTTTGATCAGTAAACAAAAATGAGATGCTGCCCTCTTCTCAAACCACAAAGAGCTCCTTTCCCTCTGAAAAATGAGAGTTCATCAAGAGAAAGTGTTTTTTCTCATTTTAATGAAGATCTTTTCTCCCTTTCCCAAAATTTACTGCACTCAATAATTGTAAATTATTACGTGGTGATCAATTTCTAATTAATTTTACTTGGTTAGAAGAAAGTTGACTGTAGAACAGTAACTTATCATCTGTGGTCTATCCCTCTATTCATTGTTCACAGTCTCCAGTCTAATAACAGAGCTGATGACCGTTCTGCAGAGTCTTCCAGTGACTTCCTTGTACGTTTCTCTCAGATTAGTACTTCATTTAAAAATGGGACTAGTAGATCATATTCCCTACTGAAGTCTCTACTTGCAATTTTTGTCTGGATGTTCATCTAGGTTAGACGGAATATGGACTTTCAACACAAACATACTTCCGTGAGTTATCTATGTTTAAAATAAGCTTATTTCTATTGACTTTTGGTTCTAATTGCCAAAATTGGGTGTATCTTGGGAGTTGATTTTATTCTTTCCATTCTGGCACAGTGTGAATATTTCTTCCTGCAAAACTGAACCTACTGAAATGTGTTATCTCTTGCCTTGAGTGGAGGGCCAACTCAATGGCAGCGAACGACAGCAACATCGGTGATGTCGCCAGAAATGACCAGAACATTCCGGACTAGACCCAGGCGCTTCCACCTAAAACACTTGGTTGTCGTGTGCCATCAAGTCAATTCCGACTCACAGCAACCCTATATGACAGAGTAGAACTGCCCCCGTAGAGTTCTCTAGGCTTTATTCTCTATGGGAGCAGATCACCAGGACTTTTCTCCCAAGGAGCTGCTGGGTGGGTTTGAACCACGGAGTTTTCAGTTAGCAGCTGAGCACTTAACCATTGTGCCACCAAGGCTCCTTATTTCACTGGTATTTTCCAAATGCACATTCTCTTGAGACTTCGTCACAGTAAAGCCAAGAACCCCTGCTCCTATTACAAATGAAAGAAGGGACACTCTGCATTCTAGATAAAAAATGGTCACTATTAAAATATGTCACTTACGGACTTTTTTGGCAACATTTGGTTCACCTCGTGTATATATTATTTGATTAGTAACTAATTTATTTAGTAAAAATGTATCCAATACCTATTATGTGCAATGCCCAGTACTAAGTACTGGAAGAGAATATAAACAACACATTTTAAAAATAAATGAAATATAAAGTCCAAAAGTGAATATATGCAGATAAACTGCTTGGCAATGTCCCAGGAAGTTAGATGCATCTGACCAGGGAGACTGGAAAGGAGGCGTTTAGGATGAGTCTGAGAGTTGGACACGCGGAGATTCGAGCAGGCTGGAAGCTGTTAGAGCTCAGTAGAGGCAAAAAAGCGCTGCCCCAGAGGTGCTCAGGGAACAGTGAGAGGTTCTTTTTTTCAGTGCATGGGATAC
>NW_004443940.1:31868830-31870406 GCF_000243295.1 Trichechus manatus latirostris | reverse complement strand
CCTCCCAACTGGAGCAACAGGAACACTCAGAAGAAAACAGGTGGGAAACCCCTGGAAGTGTCCTAAAGTTAATCCCTCCTAATGAAATTGTAGTCAGAAAAAATAAAAGTAGGGGAAAAGAAAAACGTAAAAGCAAGACATGGGAAAGCCGGGCAAGGTGAGGCAGTTTCGGGGTAAGGGTGATGGGACAGCAGGAACCAAGTGAGGGCTTGGGAGCCTGGAACGCAGATGGATGTTTCTAAGATGGAGGAAGAGATAAGGAACTCTTCCAGAGTTGCAGAAAAAAGCAAAAGTCATCGTAATGTGACAATACTTACTTACGAAATGACCGTTCGTAAAATCAGTCCCTACTCAAATATCCCCCCTTTCCTAACCTTGTATCTATTGTACCCAACCATTCTGTTTGTTCCTCACCAACGTCTGACAGTAAATTGTGAATATAATGCAGTTTGGAGGTGAAAATCTTATATGCAATTTCATGATGTCAATGAAAGTGATGTTGAAGAACTGCTCAAATCATAGGCAGAGCCATTGACAAACGAGCATCTGACAGAGTTACACAAGTTAGTAATTAAACAGGAAATCAATCAAGATGATGGCACAGTAGATATTTCAAAAAAGAAGAGAAATGCTTGGACATACCAAGTAAACTCTCAATTATTTTTGCAAAAATGTTCCTGTTTTATGATTGTGCACAAAATTCAGAAAGATGTTCTCAAGGGCAATAATAATTTTTATCAGAAGTTGTTCTGAAGAATAAATATTATGACCTGATTTATTCTTCATTTACGAGCAAGTGTATACTTGCAATTATAGCATAGAAAATTTAAACTATAAGATAAACTTTCTTTCATAATCTTTGGACCAAATAAAAGCTTATTTCACTACCGCAGAATTTCGGGCTCCATTTTCAGTGGATTCATTTGAACTGGCCCTTTTTGGGCACCTAATCAGATGATAAAGAACATGGTATATGTATGTGCACACGGACACACGTTTAGATGTAGGTATATATACTGTTATAATCTAATGTCTTGAGCATTAGTTTTCTCTCCTCAAATGAGATTTTATTTGCCTTCAAGACAGGAAGTATGTCTTAAACTTACAATACCTGTAAAGGTAAGAGACATATACATAATAAACCGTTTTAAATTAACATATTGATACGGGAGCCTGATCTTCCTGTTGTGCTATTGTTCCTGTTGTCAGCTGCCCTCAAGCTGGCTCCCCCTCATGGTGACCTTACGCATCACAGAACAAAATGTTGCCTGGCTTCTGCACCAACTCGATGATTGTTGATATCTGAGTCCAAATGTTGATATATTTGAGTCCAAACGATTGTTGATATGTTTAAAAAATATATGCTAAATGGATGGATACATTCTCCACCCATGAATTTGGAATGGTAAAACCTGTCCATCTTATCTTGAGATTGTAGGATAAACTGAGTTCATGGATATGGCAATTCGCTGAAAAAGAAATTAAAGAAACACTAAATTTTTATCAGGCCACGTTGTTCTCATTATTAGGTTACCAATAATGAATTACTGTGATAATTCATTAAAAGAACCAACAT
>NW_004443940.1:31866234-31868139 GCF_000243295.1 Trichechus manatus latirostris | reverse complement strand
TGATTCGTTGTGTAATTATTTGTCCAAAACAAACTGATGACGTTTTACATGTAATTAATATTTAGCTAAAGTCCCTTTGTTAGTAATGCTTTGTTGTCTGTCTCTTACGATTCAAACTGCTAATGTTAGAGATTTGATTTTTTAATTTCTTTGTAACAGCTAAGGGACCTACAAGAGGCGAAGTGTTTTTTAAAGTTCCCAGAAAGAGTAAAAAGTCTCGTTTCACGGTTATCGTGTGATGATGTGAAGACATTCTATTCCACTACTTGCTCTTTGTAACGTTATTTCAAGTGTTGTAGAAGAAGACACACGTCGAAGCCTGAGAATGTTTAGGAGACTCAGACACCTAACGGATTTCACATTATTTCCCAGAAAGTCTGTCTTCTCTTCTGCCTCAGGGGAACCAAAAGAAAACAACTATTTCACTCAAGGAGATGGAAACAGTTAACTAAATAAAGCAGCTTAGACCCAGGAATGTTAGCAGCGACAGAACGTTGTCAGTGGATGTGTTAAGGACTCTCAGACGCATTATTTCACCTGGTTTTGGACAGCCCCGTGAAACTGGTACTATTATTTTCCCATTTCCCAAATGAGCGCTCTGCAATCTAAGTAACTTGCTCAAAGTCACCCTTGAAAGTGGCACAGCCAGGATTTAAATTCCGAGTTGTTCTGACGCCCACATTCACGGACTTGCCAAATATCAAAGGTATCAAACCAATTTCCTGAAACAAGAAATCACAGGCACTTATGTGAAAATACTATTGGCAACTTAAACAACAGCCTTTCCATTCCTTATTCAAAAAACTGACTAACAAAAGGCAGCAGCGCCCTACTGGTTAGGAATATTAGCGTTGAGAGCAAGCCGCCTAGGTACAAATCCTGGCTCTCCAACCTAGTAGCTGTGTGATCTCGGTGAGTTACTTCACCTCCTTGTGCCTCAGTTTCCTCATCTGTAAAATGGGTGTAATAATAGTATTCTAATACTAGTACTTTATTTACTTCATAGAGTCAGTAGTAGTATTAAGTAAGACAATAAATGTAAAGTACTTAAAATAGTGCCTGATACCCAGTAAGCAGGAGTTCCTGGGTGGTCCAAATGTTAACAGCTCAACTACTAACTGAAAGGTTGGTGGTTTGAACCCACCCAGAGGTGCCTCAGAAGAAAGGCCGGGTGATCTACTTCTAAAAAAAAAAAAAAATCAACTATTGAAAACTCCATGGAGCACAGTTCTACTTTGCAATACATGGGGTTGCCATGAGTCAAAATCAACTTGACTGGTACTGGTGGTACTCAGGAAGCACTAAATAAGTGTTAGCCCTGGTGCTCAATAAATACCGGGTCCCATGCTAGAGCCTTGCCCCTGAAATCTGAAACGGGTCTATGCTACAAAAACTGCAAAAACACCTTTGCATTCACAGGCTGTGTGATGTGGAGCTGCAGTGCGGCTGAGACAGACATTCAAATGCCACTGCTCCTCTTGGCAGTTGGGTGACTACAGAACGGACATCTAGAGCCTTCAGACCTGAGTTTCCCCCACTGTAGGAAAAGGAGACAGTACCCACTAATGCACAAGGCTTTTGGAGTGATGAAATAAGACATGTTTGAGAAAGCATGGAGCACAGACTCACACAGATACTCAACAAATGTTCATTTCTCTTCCCATCTTCAGAGAAATGATCATAAATTCAATTTGCAAATACCTAGAAGAGGATGCACCATTTAAACATAAAATTGCTCTCTGATTAAATTTAAATCTTTCCATGTCCAAACTACGAGACTTAAAAGATTAAGGGTCGGTTAATAGCTTGTAACTTCTCAAATTCAACAAAATTTATTATTTCATCCTGTACCAAAAAGACAAACCAATGAACTGAAAAGTTATATTGTAGTATCTTTCCTGAGGC
>NW_004443940.1:31856835-31858017 GCF_000243295.1 Trichechus manatus latirostris | reverse complement strand
TATAGGCATCGTAACTGCTGAAAAACTGTGGTTATTAATTGTGCAGGTCAAGGTGGAGTTGCATTGATCTTTCCTCCCTCTGAGTCACCAGCGTTTCTTGCCCCCATCACTCACTTGGCAATTAATCATGTTTTGCTTTGAGGCAGCTTTGGTTTAACTCTTGAAATATTCTTTAGCTCTTTGTGGATTATTACCTTGTGTATCCAACTGAAAGGAACCCTGATAGCACAGTGGTTAAGCACTCAGCTACTAACCAAAAGATTGGTGGTTTGAACCCAGCAGCTGCTCCACAGGAGAAAGATGTGGCAGTCTGCTTTCGTAAAGATTTACAGCCTTAGAAACCCTATAGGGCAGTTCCACTTTGTCCTGCAGGGTCGCTATGAGTCAGAATCAACTCGATGGCAATGGGTTTGGTTTTGTTTTTGATACCCAACTGGATATCCAGCTTGATACACAAAGGCTATGCAGATGATAAGTCTTTGCATTTTCCACAAGGCCTGGGGCAGTGGTTAAGCGTTTGGCTGCTAACCAAAAGCTCAGCAGCTCGAATCCACCAGCTGCTCCTTGGAAACCCTATGGGGCAGTTCTACCCTGTTCTATAGGGTTGCTATGAGTTGGGATTGACTCAACCGCAGTGGGTTTTTTACAGGTATACAAACTGGTTAAAAAATATTTGTGGACTGACATGTGGACCAGTGGCTCAGACAAATGGTATAGACCTGTTTCTCCCTGCTCCTGCCTGCTCAGTACAGCTATAAACTTTGGAAATAACACAAGAGGGATGCAAAGAAGAAATCTGAAAGGTAGAAGGAGTAAGGTAAATTGGTTAGGGACCCTGAGACTAAAAGAATGACAAAGTGGCAGGGCACCTACAGCCACCCCACCCAACAGGAGACGGCAAGCCAGGCCTGGCATTTGCCAGCCGTAACCTACAACAGAAGGCAACCCACGTAGGCTCATTCCTTCTGCAGTCTGAACAGGAGTCCTGCCAACAATACCAGGTGATCTCAGAAAAGCTGGCAAGGGGGACTGATCAGACACCCCACTAACAAAGGTGGCTAGGGGAAGCACTCTCCTACCTGGCCAGGTCTGAGATTCCCACCTTCCACCCAAAGACACCATGCAAAGGGGATCAGACCACCACAAGTGCTCAGCCAAGAAGTGCTTTTCTTCTGGATCAGG
>NW_004443940.1:31853762-31854995 GCF_000243295.1 Trichechus manatus latirostris | reverse complement strand
CCATCCTTAAGAGTTTGGTGGCAAAATCAGCATTCTGAGCCCAAGGCCCAGCCTATGGGCTGTCGTAAATTTACCAAATTCCTAAATTATGTAAATTATTTTTTAACCTACTAGTCATTTTTTCTACCAAAATCACTGTTATGGATTTAACTGTGTTCCCCCAAAATGTGTCAACTTGGCTAGGCCATGATTTCTAGTATTGTGTGGTTCTCTTCCATTTTGTGATCTGATGTAATTATCCTCCATTTTGTGATGTGCTGTAAATCCTAACCTCTGCCTGTGGTTATAATCCCATTTGTGAATGCATTATGTTTGTTATATTAATAACTGTGTTGCCACCAGGGCTCCAAGACAGGATTAGGTTATGTTAATGAGGATTAGGTTATGCTTTTTGCGTTAATGAGGCAGGATTAGGGTATATCTTGAGTCAATCTCATTTTAGACATAAAAGATTAAACAAGTACACTAAGGCAAGGGGGTAGTAGAGATGGGAGAAGAGAGATGCCAAACCACATGAAGACTGCCTGGAGCAGAAGCTCAGAAGAGACAAGAACCTTCTTCCAGAGTAGACAGAGAGAGAAAGCCTTCCCCTAGAGCTGGCGCCCTGAATTAGGACTTCTAGCCTCCTAAACTGTGAGAGAATAAACTTCTGTTTGTTAAAGCCATCCACTTGTGGTATTTCTGTTATAGCAGCACTACATAACAAAGACAGTCATCACATTAGGCATGATGTTTTGTTCTTTGACTATATTAACTCAATTGTCACAAAATGAACAGAATATACATGACATTTTTATTATTTTGACTATCAAATGAAATAATCTGGTGCTTCTGTTTATTTTAAAGCACAATAAAATGTTAATATTTTAAAATTATTATTATTACAACACAGAGACAACGAAATTATTTTCTACCAATACCAGACTTTGATTCGGCTCTTTATTAATATAGTATATTGAGTTTATGATACGGAAAACTGGAGAAAGACCTTTCAAAACCACTTTTATCATTTCCCATTAGGATTCCCAGCTAGTCTGTTAGCACCCTGTGCTCAAGTGATGCCAGGAAAAGCAACTAAGTTTGATGGGCATAATGGGTTTGTATTTAAAAACAAAGTAAAATTTACATGGCTATTTTGGTCACAGATTAAAATTTATACAGATAAAATACTTTCTAAGGATCATATGCTGCTAATGGCCAAAAAAGGGGGGAAAAAAAAAAAAGACCCAGGCA
>NW_004443940.1:31846818-31852056 GCF_000243295.1 Trichechus manatus latirostris | reverse complement strand
TGGTGTGTGGTGTGGTGTGGTATCACCAGTGTGTGGCTGGACTATTGCAATACTTTTGTAGCTGGTCTCCCTAACTTCTGTCCTCCATCATACAGTCCATTCCTTACACAGCCACAGGATTCTCTCCCTTAAAATGTAGCTTGGAACATACCATTCCCCTTCAGTGTCTCACTATTTTCTAAGGAATAAAGTTCAAAATCTTTTTGGCCACAGTCGATCATTCCGTGTTTCCTGAATACAATATGCACCCACACACATCCATCTGTGCCTTTTTCTCTTGCTATTCCCTTACTCTCAGACGCCCTTACCCTTATTCTCCCCTCCAGGCCCTCTAGCTGAGGAGCCCCTTCCTGATCTCTCCAGTAAGAATTGATTTATTCCCCCCTTGACGCCCTCACAACCTTTGTTTGCATCACCATTGTGCTCTTCCAGCCCTGGGATCCAGCATCCCACCAGTGCCAAACATGGCGCACGATCAACCTCATTTTCCTCCGTTTTTAAAAACCTCCTTTTGCCCTTAAGTCATGGAGTTTCTATTTTCCCTTCCACCATGTATTTTCTTTATTTTTGCTTCCCTAACCCAGTTTTAATTCTCCCAAAACCATACACATTTACAGAGTTAAGAAAGCCCACTCTGCCTGTCACAATCCTGCAAGATGAAAGGATATTGAACCCGAGGCTGGGTGTTCCAAGTGCCTGCAATTAAAGCCAATCTTTCTTCCCCTTTGGTTGACTCTATGATTAGAAAAGAAAATGATTTCATTAAAGATAATTTAGTTGACATTTCTGCTTTGGTACAACTTGGAGCTGAGGCAGCTTTCACTGCCCTGGAATAATTCAGCATGTGGAACATCAAGAATCAAGGATCAGGAATGCTCTCAGCAAATGTGAGTACCAAGAACACATGAAGCGAGCAACAAGGAGATAGGTCGCCTAGAGGAGGTTGGGTTTGTCATAAAATACCCAAGGGAAGCCCTCCAGCCTCTGGCTAGAAGGAGGGTTTGCATCTTTTCCCATTGCCCTCCCTTCACCTCCAAGTCTTACTTCCCTCTCCCTATAGGGTCACTATGAGTCGGAATCAACTTGACGGCAATGGGTTTTTGGGTTTTTTACCTCTTTGCTCCCCACTCCTAAAGCAGCTGAAATGATACCAAAATTCAACAGTGTGCCATCACAAAGGAGGGAACCCTGGTGGCGTAATGGTTAAGAGCTTCGGCTGCTAACCAAAAGATCAGCAGTTCGAATCCACCAGGCGCTCCTTGGAAACCCTATGGGGCAGCTCTACTATGTCCTATAGGGTCACTAGGAGAGGGAATTGACTCGACAGCAATGGATTTATTACAAAGGAAGAGGGTCTGCAGTGCGATTGATTACTGATTGATTACTTTCGTGTGGCCTTTCTAGCCATGGGCTTGAAACTCCCACCCAGGTGATTGGTCCCTCTCCTCTGCTCGATTCTTTCTTTTATATCTCAAAAGACACTGACTCAAGATACAACGTAATCCTGTAGATTGCATCCTGCGTCATTCACATAACTGCCTCTAATATTGCTTAATTAACATTATAGAGGTTAGGGTTTACAACACATAAGATAATCACATCGGATCACAAAATGGTGGACAACCACACAATACTGGAAATCATGGCCTAGCCAAGTTGACACACATTTTGGGAGACACAATTCAATCCATAACACTCCCCACAGATATCCAGTGACAAGGCCAAACACACACACTAACTCCACCTAATTCCTTTGAAGATAACACTGATATTCATTTTCTCTTTTGGTGACTAGTGATCCCAGTTCACCCTGAACGAAATGTACTAACTGGTGGAAAGATCCGTGATTATACCCTGCCACTTGCATATGTGGGGTGGCCTAAACTCCTTTATCTACAGATACAGATCATTTTTTATTAAAGGAACGCTATTAACTTGTAAATCTGCGCCATTTCTACCAGATCATCTAGATCCAAAATTAAAAGTTAGCAAACACCTACCAATACAAATAATTTTAAGATTTCATCATCTTTTATAATTAGGACCTTTGAAATTTTACACAGAATTATTACAGTAATACTACACATTTATATAACATTTCTCTCCTAAGAAACACCAAACATTTACAGGTATTATCTACCTCATTCTCACCACAGTTCTCTTTGTCCTGCTTTTTGGATGCTGCAGGAGAGAAAACATAATACGGCATAATAGCGTATGAATGGGGTATCTGCTCTGTGAGAGGTAAAGACATTTTCTGGTAAGGGATAAATAGGAAGAAAATGGCAAAAGGCACAGACATGAAGGATGCGATCCATCGTTTTTCTTTGGGGCATTTACTCTACAGCTGGTAATAAACTATGGTCATCTTCCTACACTCTTAAAAGAAGAGGTGTCCCCATCTTCTCTAGGGTCACCCTCCACCTGGGACCCAGAGGCCACCCCTTCTCTTTCCTGCCCACTATCTTGACTCACTCCCCTGCCAACATTTCCTTTCTTCCCCTTCAAAGGATCACAGATCTTCCAGGTCTTGAAAAGCCCACTGCTGCTTTTCTAGAAGCCATCCCCTCCCTCCCTCCCTTTCTCCCTTCCTTCCATCCTTTCTACCTTTCTTCCTACCTACCTTTCTTCCTTCTTCATTACTAAACTTGGTTTAGATGCAAAAATCTCCATTTCATCATCACCCACCCACTCACTTTGAAATCCTTTCCATCTGGTTTATGTTCTTATCAAACTACTTTTACTGCTCTTAGAAAACTCAACACTGACCTTCTTTTTTGCCACAGAAATAAGCCTTCTTCATAACCTCTAAAGGCATCTGACACTGCCGGCTCAAGCCCCTCTCCTTGACACACTCCTCTCCCTTCACTTCCAAGAGATTCAATGCTTGTTTCATGAATTTCATTACAATATCTAGAACTTCTATCTCAAGCACCTTATATCTCCAAATACTTCCTCAGCATTCCAGGTGAATTTTATACCATCAGCTCAAATTCAACCTATTCAGATAAGAATTTATCACATTCTGGACCAAGCCCCAGAGAACTTAAGATCCAGGCCAGTTTCTCCATTTGCATGAGCCATGTTCCTTGTACTTTCTAAGCTTCAGCTTCTACATCTATAAAACAAAGTCAAAATATCTTTCCTGCCTGGCCCAGAGGGTTGCTGTAACAATTAAATGGTTTTTAAATCTATCAAAAATGTGTTGCCCCATAGGGTTTCCAAGCAGTGGCTGGTGGATTCGAACTGCTGACCTTTTGATTAGCAGCCATATCACTTAACCACTGCACCACCAGGGCTCCTAGGCTATAAATATGTAATGTCATATCAATTCTCCTATCATCCCCTTTCACCCCTTCTATTATTGAGTCACGAGATCAAAATCTTCTCTAATTTATTCTTCCTTTCATATCAGACAGATGACGAATCTCCAGGTCCTGTAACCCCTCCTTCGAAAGGTCTCACAGGTCCTCTCCTTTCTACTCCGTCCTTCTCCACTCTTCCTGCCCACGTACGTAGTCATCTACTCTGCTTGTTTCCTGCAATAGTCTCCTAATTCAGACATCTCCCATTCCTCCCTTCTCATTCCATTCTACTACCCCCAGAATAATCTTCCTAAGGCTTAACTTCACCACATCTTTTCCCATTTCCTGAACTCACTGTGGTTCCCATTATGCCCAGGAAAAGATCCAAACTCTTCTGGCTGACCTCCAAGCCCTCCACAACCTACCCTTTTCCTTCTAGCCAAATGTATCCCCGACTAATCTAAAACCATAAGCCACTGCTCCTAAACATAAATGCCACGCCTCTCCTCAAGGCTGAAAGCTCTTTGAGTATTACTTAAAAACAAACGTCTTACATTTATTTTGGGTAATTCACACTCTTGTAGTCCACTGCTGACTGAACATGTCGTGTTTGCTACATGTTTGTATTGAAAATTATAGGCAGGGTAATATGATCATAAAGTGTAAACTGAAGGCCACCTCGGTTTAAAAAATAACTAATCACGTAGTCCTACACTGGGGAGTCACGCCCGGTGCCAAGCCAAAGTGAGCAACAAGAGTGGATTAGTTGGAGGTTTCAGCTCAGCATGACTGATCTGGAAGTGCATCCTGAGGCTCAGTTAACAAAGCTTTATGGTGGAAGAAAAAAAGAATGATTTGGATTGATTTCCACTGTCTAATTCAGCAGCAGCAAAACAAAAGAATTTGCCATGTCTGTGCATTTTAAAGACAGAAGAAGCCTAAATCCATTACCAGGTGAAACAACTCAAACTGGACTCACATCAAGCCAACGTCCTCCCCAGGGGCACAGAACTCTCCCAGCCGAGGGCCAGCTGACCATCGGCCAGGCGGTTAGCAGTTCTAACAAATCCACTGGGCACTGACAGCATGCAACTATAATGTGAGTTATCACCCAGACTGTATCCCAAGTCCTGGCTCTGGGGTCAACAGAAGTTTGATGCAGAGGCAACAAGAAGCATGTCACACTAGGAGATGTGGGCTGGCATCATGACTATCCAAGTGTCCACCCTCCGATCCTAGTGGCTACAAGGAGGACAGAAGGCCTGTTTAACAAAAAGATTTGGACAGGAACTATCCAAGAGAATTATCTGCCTCCACAGCTGCTACCGTTGGTAATTCTTGATTCAGGTAAGTCTCAGGCTATGTTCTCTCCTGCAGGGTCTGCTCAGGGGCAATTTTATGGGAATTGCCCTGGAGTTTCAGATAAAGACAGAGTGACACCATGCACAGAGTTTCATGGAATATCCATATTACTCTGCTTTTCACTATGGATGATGTTTTACTCATTAGTTCATTCATTCAACAAATAGCGTCTATTTCAAATCGCTTACCATAGAGTAGGTACTGCGTTAGGTGCAGGAATACAGCCGTAAACAAGACAGACACAGGCCTGGAGACAGTCAAGAGGCAGACAATAAGCCAGTAAGTATGTAACAGGATTGCAGACAGTGGTAAGTCACAGGAAGAATTTCTAACAAGTTAAAAGGATGGGGTATGACTGCAGGGTGGTCACAGTCGATGAAATATCTGGAAGAAGATGAGGATATGTTCCAAATTTGTTTTTACCACTCCTTGACGGCTAACCAAAAAGGTTAGCAGTTTGAATCCACCAGCCATTCTCTGGAAACCCTATGGGGCAGTTCTATTCTGTCCTATAGGGTTACTATAAGTCAGAATCAACTCCATGGCAATGAGTTTGGTTTTTGGTTTTTGG
>NW_004443940.1:31844062-31845683 GCF_000243295.1 Trichechus manatus latirostris | reverse complement strand
TAGGGTCACTGTGAGTCAGAATCAACTTGACAGCAGCAATAGGTTTGGTTTTACATATATATATGTGTGTGTGTATATATTTATACATGTATACACACACACACACACACACACACACAAAACTGCACTGCAGAAGCCCTAACTGCCTGATTGTAATTCTCAATCATTTCCCCTTTCTAGATATCTCCTTTTTGGTTTTTAAGAAAGCAGACTTTTAAGGGAAATGATTGCCACAAGCACAGGTCCACCGCGTCAATTCTGCCTCTGCAGCTAGTGTTTACGAGTCTGCCTGCTGGCCCTTTGTTGCGGCCGGCTCTGGGGCAAGGGTGTCTGCAGAGGGTTCCTATTCTGGAATGCAGGACTTAAGGAGCCATTTCAGAAATAACAGCCCTGCATTGAACCAGGAGCTGGAGTACCTGCGACCCCCAGGGCAGCAGCAACCGTCATGAATTTCTGACGCTGCCTTTCTAATTTGCATTTAAACATCACTCCTGAAGAACAATTTCACCTGTGATTTTCTGAGCTGGGGGGGGGTAAGGGAGTTTAGATGTTGAATTATGTACAAATTATGTTAATACAATGGCGGTAAACGGAAGGCAAATGGATTGTCATGGAAAATTTATACGGCTTATCTAAATGTCTATTTTCTACCAAAGGTTGTTTTAGTTCCCCCCTCCCTGGGTCAAATGTGATGGATTTTTTTTTTCAATTAAATGAATCTTTATAATTCCCATCTGATGATTCCTCACTTTTCTGGAACCTCGACTTCAGAAGCCTTAGCAAGAGGAGGATTAGTCGGTGCCTGGTGACTTCCTACAATGGACTGAAACCAGTCTAATTTAACACCTGTGTGCTCATCAGTACGTGTACTCAAGCACAAAAGTGAGCACAGTGTTGAGCAATTCTGACACTGACTGCAGGACGACCACAGACTCCGATCCAAACACTTGCAGACAAGAAGCTAACCGCAGTGACGGAAGGCACACCGCTAAAAGCACGAGTCATTGCTGCCTTGATCCGAAGGCAACCTGCCTCCCCTTCCATACCAGTGCTTACTGCATTCGTCTAAAATCTGTCTCGGCCCAATCTGACAACCCTTGGTCTCTCCGACCAATGAGAAAAGGCAATGATTTTTCATTACTGCTCCTGTAACTGAAAGGCATTCCTTCTGAGCTTGGAGATTTAGTTCAGTAGATGAGAATAAAATAAACGCCAAGGTTGACATTTGTCATCACACTGCAGAAATGGAAGACTAATTAATGAGATCTGAATTCCTTCTCCCCAAAGCCCCCTCTGGTACCCATGGAGACTGCCAACACATTTGCCTTCCTAAGTTGTGACACATGTAACATACTCTTCACGCTGTCAGGACAAATGATGATAAGGAGAATGTATCACGAAGCAGCCCTGCTGTGTGGTAACACAGAGAAAAATACTATCAGGTTGCAATTCAAGGTAGTGATGCTTAATTATGTACTTCCTGAAATCCACAGCTCAACCGCTAAGGGAATATTGAGATTTTCCACTTGATTTGGAACTTGAAACAACCAAGAGCATGAGGGCCCACCAAGAATGCTGAACGAGAATATGCATCTAATGTGGGGCTCATTTGTCTGCTCGG
>NW_004443940.1:31824954-31843716 GCF_000243295.1 Trichechus manatus latirostris | reverse complement strand
GGAAGCTACACCACAGGTATTTCAAATACTACCAGGGTCTCCCATGGGGGACAGGTTTCAGCGGAACTTCCAGACTAAGACAGACTATGAAGAAAGGACGTGTGATCTACTTCCAGAAATTAGCCAATGAAAACCCTGTGGATCAAAACAGAATACTGTCCATATAGTGCTGGAAGATGTGCCCCTAGGTTGGGAGACACTACACCATAGCTGTACCAATGGACTCAAACGTATCAACAACCTTGATAATGGTGCACGACTCGGCAACGTTTCACTCTGCTGTTTATACTTGGGGTCACCATGCATCACAGCCCACTCGACAGCGACTAACATCTAAGGTCAAATGATAACGGCAGGGAAACCTTCCAACTTCAGAATCTACAGGTGTCAACATTCCATGTATGGTTATGGAAATACTTGTATGTACTGTCTGAAAATCAAGTCATTTCCAATGGCATTTTGCTAATTAAGTGGGAATGATATGAAGACAATTGTTGAGGAAATCTGGACTGTCACACATCACAATTCCTTAGAAGTGTGCATGGGGAATGGCAGGTAGAAGGCATCTGCAGTAGCTTTTTACTGCCCCAATGTTTGAAACGCAACAGGCTGTGGTGGGGTTAGTGACACATTGCTTTGATGAGCAATTGTGGATATAGTCCTTTGTGCCAGTATCTCATTACCGCACACACACCTGTTTTTTACAAGCCATCCTACTAGATGATAAAAGTACTGCATCCAGGAACATCTCATTAAATTCCTGGAAAGCAGTCATGGAGATGGAAAACTAAAATATAGAAAAGCAAAGCTAAGAAGCAGATTTTGACATCAGTATTTTACTGAGAAGAAGGCCCAGGAAGGTGAAGGCTGCGCCCAGGTCTACCCAACCAGCCAGTGACAGAGCCAAGAGGAGAGTCCCCCTTTCCTGGTGCCCATCCAGAATTCTCCTACAACAGCTCACTGCATCCCAAGGAGGAGGTGAACACCGACGCTTATTCAAAATTAAATTCGGTTAGATATTATGGATTTCTGGTGGGAATACTTCGGGGATGAAAAGGCATTTTCAACTTAAATTAAATCAAATTTCCAATTAAGACTCAGAGAATTATACTTCAATAGGAATCTGTTTTACTTTACCCCATAATAAAAAGGATAATTAACTTTTTTTCTTTCTGGTCATAAATTAGAAGTTTTATGCAAAATGATTCATTTTAACCTCTGATTAAAATGCAGTCTCTTATAGATTTGGGGGATTAGAATCTGAGGTCCAAGGACCCAGTGAAATTGTATGGAATAGTTTCTGTGTGTACATATAAATTTTTTCTAGGAAAAAGGTTCATTGCGCATATCAAATTTTCAAATGGGCTATGGCCCTGCCCCAGGGGACCTGGTGGTGCAGTGGTTAAGCATTCAGTTACTAACCAAAAGGTCGGCAGCTGGAATCCACTAGCGGCTCCTTGGAAACCCTATGGGGCAGTTCTACTCTGTCCTATAGAGTGGCTATAAGTAGAAATTGACTCGTCGGCAATGGGTTATGCCCCCCGCCAAAAAAAGATTAATAACTTCTGTTCCAGATAGAACTGAGGTTTTGGCAAAAGTAAGGAATCCTTACTCCAGAATCTTATTTCTCTCAATAACCCCTAAATATCTTCAACTCACAGAATTTCTTTTAAATTTACAAAGGAAATCCAACAAAGAAAAGTATCTTCCAGCTTTCGCTGGAAAGAGAATGGGCAGCAACTGATCAGTTCTGTAGTGATGAAAATTTAATATAAACCTTTCTACTTCATTTCAGGTAGCCTGCACTTCAGATAGGAAACTGTCAGCAATGAAACCATTTCTTTTTACTCTCTTCACTTTGTTTTTTTCTTAAAAAAAAAAACAAAACATATATTTGCTTGATTTGAATTTTCCTTGTAAGTTTTTCCCTCTGAATTCAAGTCACTGAGACTGAAATTATTCCACCTGGGGAGAAGAGAAAGCTGCAAGCCAATTTAATATTGGTTTTCAAATCCATGAAGGGTACTCAGAGAGAACGATAGCCAAAGGAAATGGTCTCTGAACTAAGGTATGAAGAACCTGAGTTTGCTCTAAAGCTAAATTTCCTGGCATAAAGAGTTCATAGCATTAAATGAAGAAATTGAAGATCTTTTCTGGAGGCTTTAAAAATAGGATAAATTCTCAAATGTTTGAGATGGCTTGGATATGGTCCGTCTGAAGACAGGAGGATGCATTTTACACAATGGTTCCCCCTGGCTTGTAAATCTAAGAGTATGACTGACGCCAGAAGTTAGAACACCAGCCTTGGAAGTCCAGAGAGTGGTCTGCCCAGTGGTGGGTAGCAGTCAATCAATAAATCTCATTTGCTGACCATCTCTCAGCTAGCCACCACCCCCGCAGTGTAACCTGAGGCCTGCTCCTGTCAGAGGCTGGAAGGAGTGTCTGACAGGAAGTTAGCTCACTCCCTGCCTCCACTCCCAGCCCACACCAATCCCCTGGAGATCCTGTTTTCAAGAAAACAAAGGTAGGTCTCAGGGGTGGTAGCAGAAATTACATGAATACCAACTTTTTAAAAATAAAAATCAGCAATTAATTTTGCAGCACTCCTTTTCTTCTCCTGAGGGAAGGCAGTAGCCCCTCTCTACTTCCAAAGCAGAAGTCTGTAAGATTGGGCCAGTCTTGGCTTTCCTTTTCCTGCCTCGGGGAACTCCTGCACCAACTGAGAATGGAGGAGATGTCTACAGCCTTGGACCTTCAGACTGGGCTCAAAAGTCTTACATAGATCCTAAAAAAACAAACATCCTCACAACTGGGCCCAAAAGCAGTATCATGATAAATGGAGAAAAGACGGAAGTTGTCAAGGATTTCATCTTACTTGGATCCACAATCAACACCCACGGGAGCAGCAGTCAAGAAATCAAATGACGCATTGCATTGGGCAAATCTGCTGCAAAAGACCTCTTTAAAGTGTTCAAAAGCAAAGATGTCACCTTGAAGACTAAGGTACACCTGACCCAAGCCATGGTGGTTTCAATGGCCTCATATGCATGCAAAAGCTGCACAATGAATAAGGAAGATCGAAGAAGAATTGACACCTTTGAATTGTGGTGTTGTCGAAGAATACTGAATATACATACCATGGACTGCCAAAAGAGCGAACAAATCTATCTTGGAAGAAGTACAACTAGAATGTTCTTTAGAAGCAAGGATAGCGAGACTACATCTCACATACTTTGGACATGTTATCAGGAAGGATCAGTCCCTGGAGAAGGACATCACGCTTGGTAAAGTAGAGGGTTAGCGAAATGTACTGACACATTGGCTCAACGAGATGTACTGACACATTGGCTGCAACAAGGGGTTCAAACATAGCAACGATTGTGAGGATGGCACAGGATCAGGCAGTGTTTCATTCCACTGCACACAGGGTCGCTATGAGTCTGAACCAACTAGACAGCACCTAACAACAACAATAAAGGGAATCCTAAGGGACACTTAGGGAGCTGGATGCTCAGCTCCCCCCACTTCCCCCTGATCCTATCCTCACATGCTCTGAGATGATGAGTTGTTCAGGGATCCTGGAAAACATCTGGTCAACTCTTATCTGCATTGCCTTCCCCTCAGTCACAGCTCACCAGCTGATCACACAGCTCCTGCCAGAGCTCCTCCAGAAGAAGGTACGCATCACCTCCATCAACCCCTTCCAAAGCTGTCCTGCTCTATAAACCAGAGAAAGATCACAGCTGAAATCGGCCTCTTGCTCATGTATTTCAACTTCACACCAGTCTGTGAAACTCTCAAAGGTCTAAATGAAGAGAACATTTGCCTGGTTGTTGTTGTTGTTAGGTGCTGTCGAGTCGGTTCTGATCACAGCGACCCCGTGTACAACAGAACGAAACCCTGCCCGGTCCTGCGCCATCCTCACAGTCGTTGTTATGCTTGAGCCCACTGTTGCGGCCACTGTGTCAGTCCATCTCGTTGGGGGTCTTCCTCTTTTCACCGACCCTCTACTTTACCAAGCTCGCCGGTTAGTGAAGTTCAAAGACAGCTGCACCGCCCATCCCTCGAGGTGCAGGAACCCAAATCCCATTGTTAGACCGGTGCTATTCTCGCTTGTCTAGAAACAAAGTAAGGTGAAAAAAATGCCCGAATAAACTTTGCAACAAGTTAAGATCGCTCACAGACCTCCGACCCCACAGACACTACCAGTCTAAATTTGGTAAACATGGTGTGTGGGTGTGGGCTTTCAGGCTAAAACCCAACAGAAACCAAAAGAGGCTAATATTCTTAAAATGTAAAAAAAAAAGAAAGGATGGTTTTATTAATACTGCCAATGCCAGAATTACTCATCGGTTAATAAAAACCTGAAAGCATCCATGAGAATTGCATGAAAGGGAAGTCACCATCGACTTCTCGCTGAGGATACAGGCCCAGCAGTCGACCTGACAGAGAGACAAGCCGGCTATCATCAAGACACAAAGCCGTGGTGCCAAGCCCAGGCAGGTGTCGCCACCTCACTGGAAGCGTGATGTGGACAGGAAGGGGACACACAACTAATCTGATCAAGAGGCAGGTGGTATAAGGCTGGGACAGATGAACCGGGAAAGACAAATGCCATGAGGGAATGTGATTTAAGTCTGTCAAAAGTCCAGAAGGGTATCAACAGGGAGTATTTTATTAATAAACTCCTTTGTCTTCCCCACTGGTCTCTTCAACGGTGAGGGCTGGGACTGAGGTGTCCTATCACCCAGAGACCTGCAGTGCCTTTACACAGTATTCTCCATTCAGTACAGATCAGACTGAATTGGAAGGTCCCTGGGTGGCACAAATGGTTAATGCACTCAACTACTAACCGAAGGTTGGCGGTTCAAACCCACCCAGCAGTGCCGGGGAAGAAAGCCCTGGCAATCTGCTTCCATAAAGATCACAGCCAAGAGAACTCTATGGAGCACAGTTCTACCCTGTAACGCATGGAGTCGCCATAAGTTGGAATTGATTCGATGGCAATGGACTTGTTTCGTTTTGTTTCTTCTACATGCGAACCTGGACTGCAGTTTCTCGCGGGAAAAGTCAGCCCCTGGACTGGACCAGTTTAGAAGAGGTATTCTGAGAGAGGTGTTGTTTTGTGGAAAACAGGCAAGAGGGCTGACCGTGAGCAGAGAGCGGCTACGGAACTAAGGCTGAGTGAGAATATTCAGATTAAGGAAGAAGCCTCTTAAATCACAACAAACCATTCATTCACAGTTCATGGAAAGGAGAAAAAAAAAGTTTTCTTTTTAAGTTTCTTTTTTCTTTACTCTATTCTCTGCTATAAACACACACACTCTCTTCAGTTCTACTATCTTTTTATTCAACATTTTCTTTCTCACTACAAGTCCATTGTCTGCTCTTCAGTATCACTAAACACTTGAATTTCATGAAGTACAAGCAGTGTACACAAGCAAACGCCCTACTGAGTACCTTATTGTCTACATTTCTCACTACGTGTGGTTTTAAACAACGCTACTTACCTCATTATGTGCCCTTAATTAAATATAAGTTTCCAGCCAATTTTTCTTAATGTGGAAACTCATGACAATGTCCTTGGGTTTACAGCATCATTATCTTACAGCATCATTATCTTAGAGCATCATTATCTTACAGCATCATTATCTTAGAGCATCATTATCTTACAGCATCATTATCTTAGAGCATGCTATTCAACCTCAGCTATTGCGTGACGTCAGTTAATCGAGGGTTTTGTTTTTCATATTCAGAGCAGTCACGTCACTTATGTAAACAAACACTGTGCCATGTGCCCTTCCCTTGCTGTTCAGCAATCTCATTCCAGCCTCGAGGACTGCCTGGCACGCTTGGCTCTTGTGCCAGGACAAAGGACACAAGATAAGCCTCACAGACACAATGTCATGCTCTCTTTGCTCTAACTGCAGATACAATGATACTCTGGCACCAGTGTGCAGGAGGTGGCAGTTAGAGAGAGGACACATCTCGGAAACCATCATAGCAGAAGGACATGAAAAAAAGGCAGTGATCCTCTTCCCCAGTATGTGGCAATTTTTAGATTTCAAAGGAATAATAGATGGACACACGCTACGAGAGGATTTGATTTGTGGCAATTTATTTTCTCTTCCTGATTCCATTAATGCCAGGTTCATAGGTCTTAAGCACTGGACCAGGTATTTTCTTCTTATTTAGTACTCCCTGAGCAGTTACTGTCTGTATCGATTTTCTCCTATCTATATCAATTTAATAGGGAAAAAAAGTGTCTTTTAGTTGCTGAGTTTTATTTAACCAAAATATTTGTTGGTATTACATGGTTTTCACAGTCACTGCAAGGCGACCTTAAGCAACAGAAAACCCACTGCCATCGATTCAATTCCAACTCATAGCCACCCTACAGGTCGGAGGAGAACTGCCCCGTAGGGCTTCCAAGGAGCGGCTGGTGGAGTCCTACTGCCAACCTTTTGTTTAGCAGCCGAGCTCCTAACCACTGCACCACCAGGGCTCCTTAAGCAACAGAGTTATCGTTAAATTACGTAAGTTCTGATTATAAAAGAAATCCAGGGTTACTGTAAGGACAAATCGGAAAAGCGTAAAAAAATCTAACAGTCCACAACGCCACCAAACGAGCGAATATCTGTTAACAGACTGCGTACTTACAAAATCGGGATCATATTCTATACACTGTTGTATATACCGACTTTCAGCTAGCATAGCATGAAAATTTTCTCATGATATTTTCAAAATCAAGTTTCAATGTCCTATAGGGCATATAGGTTTTGCCCAATTCCTTTGATGTTTTAAATGAAACTGTGACACACATTCCGGCGCACAATATTTTACATTCCGTCATTCATACCCCAATGTGCTTTTCAGTAAGTTAACAATTTTGAACTTCTATAAGGATACTAGAGGAGCCCTGGTGGCACAGCGGGTAAAGCACTTGACTGCGAACTGAAAGGTTGTTGGTTTGAACCCACCAGCTGCTCTGCGGGAGAAAGATGTGGCAGTCTGTTCTGTAAAGATTCACAGCCTTGGAAACCCTATGGGGCGGTGCTACTCTGTCCTATAGGGTTGCGATGAGTCAGAATCAATTCGACGGCAGCGGTTGGTTTTCTAAGGGTGCTACAAGAATGCCTGCTTCCTCATGACCTTCACAGTTTTTAAACTGTCGATTCGGTAGGGAAGGCGGTATTTTAGACGCCCGTATTTTCACCTGCATTCTTTACGTTCGTTTTTTCCACGTTTGTGGGTAGCTGGATATCTTCTTTTGTGAACTGTCTGCTCAACTCTTTTGCCCGTTTCCTTTCCAGCATTGTTTGCTTGTGTTTTCTAATTGGTTTTTTAAAAGACTCCTTTATGTTTTATGGATATTAACAGTCCGCAAATTCTTCCTCGGCTGGCCATTTGTCTTTGGGGTTACGTTAAAAACTGAAGTGCATATGAACTCTTGGTTTGCAAGGTGTCATTAGAAATTACTCCACTTACAAACATTCAGATGCATTTTATGTTCTGAACTTGTTCACCGACTGTTATCCTCCTAAAACACAAGATCACTAGAACCTCTTGAAAAAGAGGGGCCTCAGTTACCCACTACAGGATGACAAAAATGCCAGGACTTCCTGGGGCTCTTTTGCTGTTCACCGCGCCAGGGCCCCGCAAGGCCCCGAAGATGCGATGTCAGACAACACACTTTCTCCTACCTGGAGCCACACACAGGCAAGCCAATGCAGTCTGGGACCAAACTAGCATCTTCTGGAATTCAGTGTGGAGTTCCAAGGTGACAGAACCATGACAACATGAACAAAGCAGAGAAACACAACTCAGCCTGTGCAATACAAACACCCACCGAGTTAGCTCAATTTCTGAGTCTCCCTCTGGCATGCTGACTCACTCCTGGAAATATTCCTGTGACTATCCGGGTCTAAAGAAATTTACAGGAAACTTTAAACACATCGTATTTAATTCAAAATGAAACTGAAAACTGAGCAATCAAGAGAGCTAAGAGGAAAAATGGAACACAGAAAATCAAGAAGGATGGGGAAAAAAACATTTCAAAATCAAAGACAGAGAAGACAGTTAGTAGTGGAGGAAACTGAGAACAACTCCAGTGCTTTCTGCGCTAGCTTTACTCACCTACAATTACCCAGGAAATTGTCACATACATGTAACCTCCCTGCAGGATGAGACATAATCTCTGTTACAATGTATAGCACTCATTCGTACTTCAAGTACTAACCAGGTGTTATGGATTGAACTGTGTCCCCCAAAAATGTGTGTCAACTTGGCCTGTCCGTGATCAAAGGTATTGCGGGATGGTCCACCATTTTGTCATCTGATGTGATTTTCCTATGTGTTGTGAATCCTACCTCTATGATGTTAATGAGGTGGGACTAGAGATAGTTATGTCAATGAGGCAGGACTCAATCTATAACATTAGGTTTTGTCTTAAGTCAATCTCTTTTGAGATTTAAAAGAGAGAAGCGAGCATAGACACAGGGGGACGCATTACCACCAAGAAAGAACCAGGAGCGTGCACATCCTTTGGCCCCGGGGCCCCTGAGCTGAGAAACTGCTAGACCAGGGGAAGATGGATGACAAGGACCTTCCCTCAGAGCTGACAGAGAGAGAAAGCCTTCCCCTGGAGCTGGCACCCTGAATTTGGATCTCTAGCCTCCTAAACTGTGAGAGAATAAACTTGTGTTTGTTGAAGCCATCCACTTGTGGGATTTCTGTTATAGCAGCGCTGGAGAACTAAGACAGCAAGCACTGAAGGGATAATTCACAAATAGTTTAATAAAGACAAAAGTCACACCTTCTTAAAGAATTATCATGTGTCTGTGGCTGATGAGACTTTAACCATAAGAGATTAGAAATATATTAAATGAAATCTAAGTTCTGCTTTATGGGGGCAGTGGTGGTTCGGTGGCAGAATTCCCTCCTTCCACGTGGGAGACCCGGGGTGGCTTCCTGACCAATGCGCCCCATGAGCAGCCACCGCCCGTCTGTCAGTGGAGGCTTGCGTGTTGCTGTGATGCTGAACAGGTCTCAGCAGAGCTTCCAAACTAAAATGGACTAGGAAGAAAGGCCTGGCAATCTACTTCCAAAAATTAGCCAATGATGTTTCATTCCATTGTGCACGGGGTTGCCGTGAGTTGGGGACTGACACCATGGCAGGTAACAACAAGTCCTGTTTAATCAGAAGATCCTGGCACAAGCGTGTGAACTTAATTTACAGTTTTACTTGAAAAGAACAGCCTCACCAAGCCATCAATCACCAACTATCCCCCTGTCAGAGGAAGCAGAGCTGAATGAAGCCTATTGCTCATCTGGCCCATTGGCTCCACGGCAACTTTTTTTAAACTCCAGCGTTTCAATAATTCACATACAGGATGACCCCCATATATCTTGATCACCTCCCTGATTTTTCCTTAATCTAAGATGAAACAATTCATTTTTTGTAGGTTACTTGTATATTGTTTTCAGTAAGTCTTTGTTCTTACTATCACTATTATTGCTATTAATATTTCCTGAAGCAATGTCAAGGACTCGGTAAGTGCTCTGGTAAGCAGGCAGGCAGGGACTTGGCCTTCAAGAACTTGGAGCTGTTTGCCTCTGGAGAAGAGAGGATGAAGAGCGATAAGACCAGTTTCTTTTCTCTGCTGGCTTCAGCGGGGCCAGGAGGCAAACACATCATTATCTGGGCAATTGTGATGAGAAAAAGTCACTTTTCCCCGAATGTTTTGGGTAAAAGAAGCTTAAATGGACTGAATTACTCAGATCATTGTTCTGCATTGGTCTGCATTTAATTAAAATAAGAAAGAGAATAAATGCTGCTGCCAGGGAAGCGGTTTTTCCGAAGGTGTGGACGACTGGGTCCTCCAAAGGTTTTATAGGAGTAGTACCGCACAGCTGCAAATGTGTCAGCAGGACATCCAAATTAATTTAATCAACAGTAGTTTTTAATTTCACTAATTTCAAAAGAAATCCACCATAATAACGGCATATTACAATTCAGAAAGATTATTCAACACTGGTTTTCCAGGGTCAGAAAGACAAGCTCTTTGCTCTTTCACATAAAACGAAATATGAAAGGGTTTCCTCCCAGAAGAGCAAGCTTCATTTTTGCAACTTTGTTTTTGTCTTTTTTTTTTTTAATTTTACAGTGTAGTATAATTGTATTTAGAATTAAAAAATGTCAAGCTCCAAGTGTTAAAACGCTTGTGGCCAGAGTGGAAATAATATGAAGACTGAACAAATGCATTCTGTACCTAAAAATTGATATACAGGTATCCAACACTTCCAATTAAACAATTCATTGATTTCCGTATATGAAAAGAACGCATCAACCTTTTAAATTGAGTCCTGCGTGGAAATTTTTAATCATGAAAAATCTTATTTACTCAACTTCGTTTGCAATTTAATCCAAAGTCCATGTTTTAGTATGCTACGAAATATCTCCTTGGAAACCCTACAGCGCAGCTCTACTCTCTCCTATAGGGTCGCTGTGAGTCGGAATTGACTCTGCAGCAATGGGTTTGGTTTTTGTTTTTTTTTCTGTAGAGGCCTGGATAAGCACTGTGGTTATGTGAGAACTCACTGGAAAAATTATCCAAATGTGTTTTGCTTTGTTTGGGTAGCCTACATGATCATACGTATGCTCTAGCTCTACAACGGAATAGAAATGAAAAGAGGAGTATTAATATATCTACAAACCTAAAAACAAAACAGTATGTTAATACCATCTGTTCCAGTCCTGGATGGCCCAACCCTGCCCCCTCCCCATCAGGACATGGGTAATTTACATGAACTGTTTGCTGCCTGAGACTCTTGCCAGAACACGGAACAGCCCCCTCATTGGCTGGTTGGTTTTATAGGTCTCTGGTGCTGAACAAAGGTAGGACAGCTTGCCTGTGTGTGAGGACAGATAAAACCACCCTGCTGTGCAGATGTGGTCAATTGGCACTGGCTCTCAGACAGAAAACAAATTGCAACCTCTGGCAAAGGCCCCCCCGCCAACCCCACTTTCTGCACTAGGAACCCTGAAAATGCAGGCAAAAATGAGTAAATCAGGCAACTTCACATCAGGAGCAAAAAAAATGGCTACCATTCCAACAGCTGCTCTCATAATTAAGAACAGATTTCATCACTAAACTCTTGCTGGTTACGTCTGCAGCAAAACAGACAGATGTGCGGCATTTACGTACTGAAAATTTGGTATCGGGTAACCAGACCAAATTTACCTTTTCTGCTTTACAATAGTCCTTTAAAAGTACTCATCCAGACAAAGTACAAGGCAATGTCCAAACCCAGGCACAACTATAATTCTGTCATCATCCTGCGGCCGAATTTGTTTTGGCATTCCACCAAATTCCCTGTGTTTCTTTTTTCACATTCAGAACTGCAATGGACTGCCACGGATGTGGCCTCTTTCAAATAATGAAAACGTGCTATGAGTTTCTTTTACTCATTAAAATCTGCTCAATTTACGGCTGCCTCATTTATCCATGTTTTAAAAGGCTGCGTGGCACGCGCAGTAAAAGGAATAGCATGTGACCTTTTTAAAGGTAAACTGATGTGAAGTTAAATCAGAGAAATAAAATTAATGAAATGAAAGATTGTAATAAAAAATGATAGGTAAAGATAAATTAACAGAACACCACAGTACTGAGATGAGAAAGAGCAATTTACAATTCACACAAGGACACGGATCTTACAAACGTAATGCTGGGCAAAAGAAGCCAATAACAAAGTACAAAAACGGGCAAAAATAATCTTGCTGCTAGAATTTAGGATAGTGGTCACTCTTGGGTGGCTGGGTAGTTCCTGGAAGGGGGCACCAGAGGGCTTCTTGAGGATGGCAATGCTCTACTGCTTAAAAAGCACAGGGGTGTTCTCATGTGAAAATGCTTCAAGCGGTATACAGTACAAAGGATCACTTTTCCATATACAGTAAAACCTGCAAAAGCCGGAACCTGTGTAAAGTAGAAACCTGTCAGAGAAGGAAAACACAAATATTTTCCACTAAAACAAGCAACAGAAAAGTGGTAAAACCGCTCCCTGTCAAAGGCGGAAAACTTGCGAGACCTGGAAAAACAAGGCCATCCTGTTGAGTTCCGGCTCTCACAGGTTTCACTGTATAAATGATACCTCCATTAAAAAAAAAAAAAAACACCCGTTGCCGTCGAGTCGGTTCTGACTCACAGCACCCGACAGCACAGAGTCGAACCTCCCCATAGGGTTTCCAAGGACGGCCTGGTAGATTCGAGCCGCCGATCTTCTGGTTAGCAGCCATAGCTCTTAACCACTGCACCACCAGGGTGTAACAGTATACCTCCACAGAAAGTGAAAAATAAAAAAAGATGGGCAATTTGGGAAGGGTTAATGGTCATGGGTGAACATGACTAAACAACACGATGAGCATAATTAATGTCACTGTACGTGGGAAGATTGCGGAAGTGGAAAATGTTTTATTACCTACATGTCTACGATTTAAACCCCCTGCAACACACACACAAAAGATAGGCAAGGCATGCACTGAATTTCCTGATTCGAAATGTCAGCCACAAGTACTTGCCCAGCACATCTCTGAATGTGATACAATCCATCAGGGTTCTGAAACCTTCCTGACACTTTAGAAACAGTTTCCTTATAAACAATCTGTATTGAGTCACAAGGTTTGTTTGTTAAATGACTAAATTGGCCAAATGTTTAAGCTTAAATTAATAACACTGGGTTCTAGGCCAGTCCCTGGTCTAAGACTTTGAACTGATTATCCTCTCAAAAGGTGTGGAGGTTAAATAAATTTTTATTGTGTATTGCATTATCACTACTATCATTTAAAGCAAAGAAGCAGTTTTCAGCCTGTAATTTTCAGTAAAATGTGGCTCTCAGTGCGTTTCTGAAAGGACTTCTTGTTACACTGTTTTACCTAAGGAACAATGACAGTAATCCACATGGAAACTCATCGATGTAAATAAGTTACTATAAAGGTAGACTATGCAAAATAATGCCTACTCAAGTTGACCTAGCGTTCTCTAAGAGCCTGGATACTTAAAAACATTTAAAACACTACCACCAGCAAAACAGCCAATGTGTAATTCAATCTTGTTTGATTGCAGGTTAAACAGTGGAGCTGTAATTCAGAACTGCACTTTCAGAAGTCGAAATTCTGCTGTAAGTAAACATCAGGACTTTAGAGCACCTGGGGAGGTCAGTTCACTAAACAAGCTGTGGTGGCTGACAATGATGACGGTGATAAAACGCGTACAAAGTGTTCTCCACACTCTTACGCCAGTTAGATCTTTGCTGAACTAAAAGGCTGACAGTTACCAACATAATCACACACACTTCGCGTTAAGTGGCTTCCCAGCTGCACTTCTCAAATGGTGACCATAAATGCATGAACCAGGGGTCAAAGGCATAAAGAGACTTTCTTTACCGTAAGAGGAGGGCCTCTCTGACCTCTCCCTTTATGTTTGTTCATTTATTTCAACACTGTTGCAAAGGCTGAATTCTCTTTTGATATCTCAATGGGCCAGGACTGACTCGTCGGCAACCAGGTTTTCATCTTGATCTACAGAGTAATTAACATTTACGCCATTGAAGCTAAAAGAAAGGCTATAAAAAACTTTATCATCTTTGCGTTAATCCTTTGGTGTCCACATTTATACGTGAAATCCCTAGAGAACTTGCACCTAGCGCAAGGAAACACTCTACAAACTGGTGTTTGTTGAAGTGAGCTGAATTAGCTCACAGTTAGGTTGTGCTTTCACCTGCAATGATACCACAAAGACACGGACACACAAGGAGCTGGCCTGGTAAGCCAGTGAGTTTAGATCCACCCACAGACACTCTCGTCAGTGTCAGGAAGAGATCTAGCTGAGGGTCCAGGGCAGTACAGGGCTCATTCCGTTTTTTAATCAATTCTCCACTTTAGGTGAAATATGCAGCTTTGATGTTTATAGAACTTACGCCAAGCGGTGGACAGTTATTTTTAAAAAATAACTCTTTGGTAGTCAGAATTTGAGGAAACTTCTGGTTAAGAGCTCGGCTGCTAACTAAAAGGTCGACAGCTGGAATCCACCAGCTGCTCCTTGGAAACCCTCTGGGGCAGTTCTGCTCTGTTCTGCAGGGTTGCTATGAGCCCAATCGACTTGATGGCAATGGGTTAGTCAGTTTAGTCTGTATACTTAATGAAACTGTATCCTTTTAAATTTCTATTCACTCTTATCGAGTGGACATTTTTCTCTTGATATTCTGGTACCCCCAAATAAAAATTTTACCCATGAGCTTACCTTCTCAATACCCACACTTCTAAAAAAAATATATTCTCTGGTGTTTAACAACTTAAGGTCTAGTCAGAACTGAGAGAATGTAAGATATGAAGCATATTATTTTTTCAATCTCCACCCTGGGATAATGCTTGTTTATAAACCACTTTGAACCCTTTATAAAAGAACTTCTACATGATTTTTTTAATTATGACAAAATGTATATAACATAAAATGTGCCATTTTAAACATTTTTAAGTGTACAATTCAGTGATACGAATTATATTCACAATATGGTCGGACGATCACCACTATCTATTTCCAGAACTTTTTCATAACCTCAAACAGAAACTCACTACCCGTTAAGCCGTAACTCCCCATTATCCCTTACCCCAGCCTCTGGTAATTCCCAATCTACCTCTGTCCCTATGTATTTGCCTGTTCTAGATAGTTCATGTAAGTGGTATCACACGATACTTGTCCTTTTTGTGTGTGACTTATTTCACTCAGCATGTTTTCAAGGTTCATCCATGCTGTAGCCATGTATCAGGACCTCCCTTCTCTTTATGGATGAGTAACGTTCTGTTGTACGTATATACCACATTTGTTGATTCTCTACTCTTACAACTTTGCCGAATTCATTATTAGTTTAACAGTTTTTTTTTTGTGAATTATTTAGGGTTTTCTACATATAAGATCATGTCATCTGCTAAGAGAGAGAATTTTACTTCTTTTCTAATTCGAACGCCTTGTATTTCTTTTTCTTGCCTAATTGCTCTAGCTAGAACTTCTTAGTACTAGGTTGAATATGAATGGTCAAAGTGGGCACTCTTGTCTTCTTCCTGATCTTAGGGGAAAAGCTTTTAGTCTTTCACCATTTAGTATGAAATTAGCTGTGAGTTTTTCATACATGGCCTTTATCATGTTATGGAAGTTCTTTTCCACTCCTAGTTTCTTGAGAATTTTTACAATGAAAGAGTGTTGTGTCTTGTCAAATTCCTTTTCTGTAACATTGAGATGATCATGTGCTATTTTTTCCCTTCATTCTATTAATGTGGAATATTGCACTGATTGATTTTCATTGTTGATTCACCCTTACATTCCTGGCATAAATCCCACTTGGTCATGGGGTATAACTCTTTGAGTAGGCAGCTGAATTCAGCTTGCTAATGCTGTGTTCAAGCTGTGTTGTATCTTAAATTTTCCTTTCAGATATTCATATATATTTGGTATTAAGAGGTCTGAAAAATATGGCAGTAAAGAAACCAGTTTACTTGAACACCATTTTCACAGAACTCTTAGCCTCCTCAAAAGCTATGTTTTTCAGAACACACAGGGGGTACACTGAAAGCTAGCCTAGGGAGGGGAGTTTTAGAACATGAATCTAACATGATCAGATTTTTTTTACTTTTTTATTATTACAGAAAAAAATATTTTTTAGGAGCATATGTCTGGTATTGATGTGAAGACTGAACTAAATGTGGAAGAGACTAATGGCAAAGAGGAGCCCTGGTGGCACAGTGGTTAAGAGCTCGGCTGCTAACCAAAAGGTCAGGAGTTCGAATCCTCCAGCCGCTCCTTGGAAACCCTATGGGGCAGTTCTACTCTGTCCTATAGGGTCGCTATGAGTCAGAACCGACTCGACGGCAACGGGTAATGGCAAGGAGCCCAGAGGTGGTAAGACACAGAGGTGAGGGATCCCACTCAAGAGACTTCCTTCGATAAACTAAAAGGAAGTAATGATGGAATAGAGGTGGTATGACAGCAAGCACAGCAAATGAGAATGACTCCTAAGTTTCCAGCTTAGAGACTGGGTGGAAGCCATCCATTCACCAAGACACGCAGCATTCTGGAGAAGAAGCTGCTTTGCAGAAAAGGGCGTGTGTTCAGTGCTGGCCATTTTAAGTGTGCATCCAGATGGACATATCAAGAAGCAGATGTGATTCTTCAGCTTAGAAGGAATGCCAGGGCTAGAGACCCACACTGTAATCATGTAGATGGCATATGAAGTAATCCGAATGGATAAAATCCCTTAGGGGCAAGAAAGAGCACAGAATCCAAGAGAAAACCAACATTTCAACATATAATTAATTAGCTTTATGGACATGCAACATTTATTGATGTTGTAATCTTAGGTTCTCTTATAATCCAGAACACAGTACACTGGCTGCGTCTGACTGTGTTTTACATTGTATTTTTAATACTGGCAATTGGTACATGATATAAAGGAATCAAAATATTTTTTGCAACAGAAGGGGGTCTAATTAAATACACTTGAAGATTAGGGAGATGAGGAGAGTTGTCCAAAGCCTTACAGCTAGTTAGTCTCACTTGCAGCTAGTCCAATAACGATAAATAAAATTAAAGAAGCACGGGCTCAAGTCTAGAAAAGAGTCTTGAAAGATCCATCTGAATTTTAATCAAAACTACATTTTTTAATCTTATGAAAAAAGGTCAAAAATTACTTCAAAATAGAAACGATCTCTTAATTTTACTTGTTTCTAATACATTTGAGAACACAAATAATATCGGATGATGCACTTGAATACATCATTCACAGATATTAGAAAAGCATCATGCTGTGTTCACCTGTTCTCCTTTTAATTTTTATTGCTATGATATGAGAGTGGTGGGCAATACTAGCCATTTTTTTCTTCATGTAGTTGAATTCTGTTTCATTGGAACATTCTGGGGATTAGCTTGTAGTTTTGGAAGGGTGGGCAAGAAAAGTAATATCTTAGATCAACAATGGTCTTACCATTCTGCCTAGCCACTCCAGAAATAGTAACCAAGGGCGTAGCATGAATAAGGCATAGTTCTCATATAGCGGACAGAGGGAAAGGAACAATCAGAACTGAGCTCAAGGAAGATTCCAGAAGACACAGCTTAATTGTATATAATGCATTCCACTGACTGGTGTGAAATCCTTAAACACTTTAGTATATAATACTTACTGATATTTATTAGATGTAATAAGATTTACACTTTTCTTCAGTGAGGAAAAAAAAAAAATCAAGAATTAGCAAATTAGGACTTCCAGCAAAACGTCGCTCTAGGCAGAAGCACCACGCCGTCCCTCCACAGCAAAGATCCAAAAAACTCCGCAGACAGAGAAAACAACAATCCTGAAACCCTAAAACATCAAATGAAGAGTTAAAGAACTCAGCCAAGCACCAAATGGAGTGAGAAAACTGACAGAGAACGGAAAGCGAAGACAGATTCATGCAGAGGTCCCCTACCAGCTAACACAGCATGGATCCGCCATCTTGGACTCCTATCGGAGACCAGCAAACAGGGGGTACGAGAAAGCAGCTTCACGGAGCTTCCAGCGGGAGACAAAATAACTGGTAATTCACGACATACGCTTTCCCACCCCCCACCCTTCTTCACCGCCACTCAGCCTCCTCTGCTTCCCGCGGCCACAATCTCTTGTTCGGGAAACACCGGCTGCTTGGATTCCACACACCTGAATGCGCCGGATCCCTGAGTGCCATTTGTTGGCTGCTGGTGTTGCTTTTTTCCACTTCTTTTGATTTCTTCCTTACCTCTCACCACCTCCCCCTCCTTTCGCTCAAATACCTGGCTCCGTGCGCCATCTTTGCATCTTCCTGAGGGGCTGCAGAGCTCCAGTAATTTGTGATATATGCTTTCCCAATCCCTACCCTTGTTTACCCCCACTCGGCCCCCTCTGCTTCCCACGGACACAGTCTCTTCTCCGAGAAACACTGGCTGCTTGGATTCCACCAGCCCACACTAGCTGGCTCTCTGAGTGCCATTTGTTGGCTGCTGGTGTTGCTTTCTTTTCTGCTTCTTTTGATTTCTTCCTTACCTCTCACCACCTCCCCCTACTTTCGCTCAATTACCTGGCTCCATGCACCATCTTTCCTTCTTCCTGAAGGGCTGTGGACCTCCGTTCGAGTGTGGAGCTGCTTCCCGGTCCAGCATGCTACACTGGTGGGATCCTGGGGCTTTTGTTCCTTTGTTTGTTTTGAATTGTTTGTTTCTTTTCTTTTCCTTTTCTTGAGTTGGGAGCCCTTTCTGGCCAGGTGGAGCTGCATGGCAAGGAAACTACCCCCTCGGCTTGCACAGACGTGCAGAGGGTCCCTGAGGGCATTTTTTTCATTGTTTTTTTCTTTTTTCTGTTTTTTGGGGGGCTTTTCTTGTTCTTTTTTTTTTCTTTTAATTTATTTTGTTTTCTTTTCCATCTTTTTCCCTTTTTAACTTTCTTCATTACTCATTTTCTCATCTCTCTATCGCTTCCTTCTCTTTCTGATCCCTGAATATCTGGCATTGTTGTATACCTCTACGCCTTCTAGCCAGACTGTACTGCAACACCTGAGAGCGACTTCCCCAGACATCATAGCTGCATCGGTGGGATCCCTGGGAACTTTGCAGTTCTTTAACCTTTCCGATTTTTATTTATTCCTTCTTTTCTTTTCTTCCTCTTCCCCTTTCTGTTTTTCTCCATTTCATAGTCTCTCATCTCTCC